>NC_056743.1:846387683-846610183 GCF_019279795.1 Protopterus annectens | reverse complement strand
GTAGAAGTAATAGTTGCACAGATCACGGAAACATGCACATAGGTCCCATGACATATGTAGTGTTGCTTACACAAGTTGTATATGTGTAGCTGTCCATACCACGTACTGTAGATACAATGCTGTAGTGATTAGTGGATCTGTTTTTTGTGGTTACCCTCTTCCACCACTGCATCTTATAAGTTAATAGTATATGTTGTTACGATACAGGAACAGCCCTCCTACCACATGACCATAGGATGATGGGAAACATGCCAAAACATTAACTGCACTAATTGCACATTCCACATAATTGAAAAAAAAATAAAGTCAACAGTATAAAAATGATGACTAAAACAAAACAAAAAGTGTTCTTACAGGGAAAAGGCTCTCTCAACTCCCAACCCCTGTGATTTTAAAACTTGTCAGTGAGAACAGTCAGCCTTGAGGGTGAGTGAATACACTCTTACTCCCAACAGTCAGTCATCACAGACTGGTATGTCCTATGTGTAAGGAATGAGGGTTTGGTTACTTGTTTCAATGAAACACTGGTTGAAAGTAGTGTAGTTGACAAAACATAATGCTCCCATTATAATGATATATATGCTTACTGTCCATAGACAACTCCCATAAAATCCATCCCATAGTGTAATGCTGTATGGGATCATTCCCCAGGGGTAGTGTTCCATTGCTAAAATGCATGAGTTTGGTCATGATCCATGGGCACATTTTCCCAGTCCTGTTTATAGCTCTAGTACTTGTTGTCCAAGTGCAACCCCTTCCATCCTTCCATGAGAACAGTGCAGTCATTCTGGCACTTTACTGAATTGCTCTGGTATTGCCATACCCAATCATAGTGTACCAGAGTGATTCTTGAATAAGTTACTTAAGCAGCAACTTGAAATATAAATTAAAGTCTACTTGGTCATTATGGTATATCACATAATATTAAAGCTGCAATTGCCTTCACAGACCTAACTGAAATAAGATGACCAGATACATTTACATTAAATAGAGGATGCATATAACAGAAGCACCCATAAGTGCACCCTCCTTACTCTCAGAATAGTTTAATAAAGAGAGAAAACATTAGCACCATGCTTACAAATGAAAGGGCGCCAGGGAGAAGCTGTTGGTGCAAGAGTGCACTTTATGTTGAAGTTTTATGGTGTGTGGCTGGCCTTAGCACTGTCTCTCTTTTTTACTTGGGGAACTGGGCTGAGCATTACAGGCTGAAATAATCATTTGCAAGTAGTGTACTACACCAAGCTGTTGTACTTACAGCAACATAGGAGTGAATAATTTGCTCATTTTCTCTCCATTCTTCTGTTGTCAAGGTGAAGGTTTATGAATCAGACAGCATCATCCTTGTAGTGCTAGCATGGTGCAGTAGGCTATAAGGGTGTCTTATGCATTATTTGCAGTATGCCAGAATGTTCATGAAGGCTCCCTATTGAAATGTCAGAACTTGAAATGCTGAGTGCAGACATGTTTAAAAAAAGACTGAAAACACAGGAGAAGAGCGAATTTCGAAGCTTGCTTTTCTTCTTAAAATGTTTTTTTGCAGGGGGGGAGACCCCATGCACCCCCAGAACGTATACACACCAACTCTGAAATTGCCATACATTGGAGAAAAGGGAATATTCTGAGAAATGGCATCTCGGACTTACATATACTAAGTCAAATCTTTTGGCCATTCAATCTCCATATTTCGGGACTCGATTTTATGGATCTCAACATTTCAAATGGTTACCGTTCAAGAATCTTGAGTATTACAGCATATGCTGTCCAGATGGCCCTATTAGTCTATCCATATTTCTGCTTACTGCATAAGCTGATGTTTATAACAATACTACCTTAGTGGCCTCGTATGCATTCTTACATTATTTTAGGATTTTTTGACATGTTAAACTCATCCCACTATTTTTGAACTTGGCTCCTTTTCAGGAGTGCTGTTTTATGCAACAATCTTTCTCTCTGTCTCTTTGAGCAAAGTAATGCTTTTTCACATTACCTTGTGCCATTCCATCTTGGTTTTTATCACTGTTTTTGAAACTTCATTTTGTGAATGGACTATGTACAACATGCTTGTATTTGGCCCTAAGAAATCAAGAGTAATGCTATTTGTTTCGACAAAAACTAACCAACCTACCACCACTTTTACTTAAAGATATTAGCAACATCAATATACCAAATGTTATTGAAAAAAGATATCTTGGTCTTGCACTATGTCCAGCCTAAGCTTCACACAACACACTGAAAAAGTTTTAAGCAAAACATGGATACAGCTTATCTCCCACATACTATCCACAGTACCCAGAAGGGATATTAGAAACATTCTTATCTCCAAACTTGAATACAGGTTGCCACTATTGACCCTTTACTCTTGTACCAATGGCCACAAACTACAAGATGCAGAAAAATAAGAGCTGCAGAATTGTGGTGATAGATGACTCATACATATATCATTTTGACTTACTAAAAAACTTAACTAATTACCAGAATAATGCCTAGCTACACTACTTCTTAGTACTGTTTTGTTTAAGATCATTACACTGGGCCACTGTCCCCACTGAAAGTTTTACTGCCTATTAAAAATCAAACATATGATCTCAGGGACAACGAAAATAACGCCGTTTCATTAGTAAAGCCTCCATTTAAAAGTAACATGATCAAAAAGTCTTTTACCGGCCAGAGCCAGCTAATTGGAACCATTTACCAGCTGAAGTCAGGAAACAACAAGACAGTTACTAACTTTAAAACTGAGATGAAGAGACATTTACTCAATGAATTTACTCAGGGAAGTAATAGCCAGGGAATTGTTATGGCTAGGCTTGTATAGGCCCTAGGGCCGATAGCCTGGTACCACACTATGAACCTATGATATTAAATGCTCATGTTTTCAAGATAATAGATGATACAAGATATGTCCTGATGCCATAATTCACCTAAATACTATTACATGTATGATACCAGGTTGGTGTTATAATGATGAAAGGTTTTGCCTGCGACTCATAAATGTAATTGTAATTATTTGTACTATGTATATTTTTACACTCTATTTATTATTGTAATCTGTACATGTTTATGATTGTTTAAGTTTGTATCTTGTCTCTCATGCTCCTTGGAGCCTGGTTCATGGCTGAAATGGGTCAAGTAAGTAAGTAACTCTGTAAATAAATGTAAATAAATAAATGCATACATACATACATACATTCATAGATAAAGCTGCCACCATTTTAGACATTGATGCTAATTCAGTAATTGAAATAGTTTGAAATAGTTCATTTTACATCCTTCTTTTCACTATTGATATGCATTACATTTCTTTGACATACCTTCGCAAGATTTCTGATGCAGACCTCGTATACATATGTTGACCTTTATTTTTATGTATTTGTTTGTTTACTAGGGTAATGCACTGATCACAATTAAGCATTTTCAGACACGGCTGGGGTAAGTACATCACAGGGAATATATAATTAAAAACAAGAGAAAAAATGCAGCAAAAGAGGCAATAATACACTTTTTTATAAACATAGTAGGGTTTAAATTAATATATAGTTGATATGAAGCAATAGTAATGTCACTTTTCTTTTTATGTTCTTACAGTGACAGGTCTTGAAAGCTGCACACAGTACTCCTTGTTAATTTTTACCAACTGTACAGATAATCTTGCTGTCTGTGTATCTACTCTTCTTTAAATAACAGTATAAGGAAGGACCATTAAGTACAAGTACTTGTTTTCAAGGATGACATATCAAGAGTGGAAGTGGAGTACTCCAGTCAAAATTAAAATTTAATGTAGTGGATATTTAGGAATTCAGCCATGGTCTGCATGATGCAGTGTCCTCATTGCCTCTTAACTTTTACACAAGGCCACACTTTCAGCTGTAAAGTGTAATGTAATCAAAGTAATACAAGTGACAGGTCCCACAGCTGTGACAACAAAACCAGTACCAGCAGGGACAGCTGTGCACCAGAGTGCCATTCTTTAATTGTAGGCTATATATCTATGGAGTGTTTGTTTTGTGTGCTTTTGTACCATTGACTTAAGTTCTTTCTTTATAACTAATTGTAACAGACTGTGCAGAGCTGTTTAGTTGTGCTTTGGTATTTTTCACTAGAAGCATCTGACACTTTTGTTACCACAGCTGATATTGCCATGAGCTCCAAAATCTATCATTCTTTCATACCTGAATCCCCACCATAACTATATACCATTTAGTAATTGTGCTATTTGTAGCAATCTGGCTTTCTTTTTCTTGGTACATTCTCTACTCTATGCCTGCCGACCATTAGCACTGCCCCATTGGGCCTGAGATAATTCTTTCCTCCTTGATTGTGGACATGGAGACAAGAGCCGGTAGGAGGAGGACATCATTTAGGCAGCACTGAGGTGGTTTGTGCCCTTAGTTGCATTTACTGATAAAGGACAATGAGGACATTTACTTAAGGTCCTAATCCCCTGTGCCTGCTGAATGACATGAGAACTTATGTCACTGGGATGGCCTGCAGTGTTCTTCCAGTTAGTACATGTGCTTTCATCCACATAATAGTGAGGGCTACTATTAACTGACTTGGCAGAGCCAAGCCCATATCCCTGGTATTGGTTACTTTCAATTACTTGCAAACGTGCTTACTGACAGTCAGCCGACTGGAACCTTTGCTTCCTTTCCCTAGGATAGGAGAGCAGGTATTCGCTGCTCACTCCCATCTTTGCTTGCCCAGTTTTTCTAGTACCCAAGCTGCTATTCAAGCTTGAGTCACATATGTCATAGGGTGTTATCCCTCAACACCACATAGGCATGATGAATAATCTGTTTTTTGCATAAGGTGAGTCATACCTGATGCTCTGACATAAAACATGCATAACAAATTTCCACAGCTGGAAAACATATACACTGAAAATAAATTTTGAAGTTTTGTTTTTTTCCAGCTATGTGGACATTTGTACCATTTAGTATAATTGCAAGTTTTTTTTTTTTTTTGCTTTTTTGCAGCTTTACTGATTTTCATGCCTTGCATATTGTTTGACCTTCCAAATGCTTGAAAAATAATTTCTTTCGCAGAGTAATTCATCTCTTACCATTTATTTGTAATTAGGGTTAAAACATTTAACCATATCTTGGTCTTAAGGGTTAAAAACATTTAGTCTTATTTTGGTCTTGAGGTTTGCTTTTTTACAGATGCGTTCCACTTAGGCTAACATTTCTGCTTGACATTAGTTTAGGCCTAATTTTTCAAGTTCGCCTTAAAAGAAGTCCCAACAGCTAAAAAAATGAATATTTAAAATATTTGACAGAATTATATCCAATATTAAATTAGTATAAAGCTGAAGTTGGCCATCTCTGAATTCATGACTAAAACTGAATGACATTTCTCCGATGTACAACAATTTTAAAAACTATTGCTGAAAGCCCCCTTTTAGTGGACAGCAGAATACCTATTTTTTCAGAGGCAAGCTTCCCTCATATAAATAAAAACATTTTCTCACAAAAACTGATAATTTGAAAGGATTTTCCCTACAGGGAGTAGTGACTAAAATTATGTTTTCAGGTAAAGGTTTTATGACGACCACTAAAAACACCAGTCCTTGTCTTAAATTATAATTTATGACAGAAAAAGCATTTTTTTCTTGATAAAGTGGAAGGTATTCCCTAAAGGGGAGCTTATCTGCCCAGCCTTGTAGAAGTGCTAGCTAACCGTCAATCAAGCTAAGCCCGCAGGGAAAAGAGTACTTTGATAGCAGGAAAGTTGTGAAGGTTTGGTGCTCTAACCACTGACTTTATACAGCTCTTCTAGAGCTCTGGAAGCTGTCTGGTTGTTATATCCTTGGCAGTACATCACCTATATAGGTTAGGCAACTACAACAGTGATTTAATCGAACATCTACTGTTATGATAGGTTTGCTTACACAACTACAGGTATTTTCCAAACATCTTTTGTTACTTATCACTGCTGAGTCTGGTGCCCTGCTCCCACACTACCTACCACCTTAATGTTGGACTGACTACCATGCCCTTCATACGTTATTGTAACTATTGCAGTATAGTTTCTATCTTTGCATAGTTCCCAGTGCCTGTAGTTGATGGGCTCTCTGTTGCAACTTTCTGATTCTCTTATATGCTACTTGTTCCTGTCTTCTCAGGCTTGAATCTGATTTTCTTCAATATTCTACTGTGCTCCTATCTGCTAGTACACCCTTTCTTTAGATACTCATAGGTGTGCTTTGTGTTTATTTTACATTTTATGCTCTCTAGCATCACTACTAAGTTATACTTATCATCTCTGTGAGTACTGACCATTTATTGCTTATCATCAGCATGACTCTTTCTCTTCCTTTTGCTAAGTGCATACTGTGGATCTTTCTCTACACTGGTTATGCCAGTGTCCTTTTTTGCTCCCTTCCTTTATTTGTTGCTTATGCTTCCTGTCCCAGAGGTCACTTTGCAATGCACTTGAGACTGTCCTCATTATTTTGACTTTTGGCAATAGCTACTTTCATCTGATATTTTGTGGTTCTGTGCAAGGACTCATTAATTCTACCCCCCCCCCCAAAATTGGCTGATGAATGGATATGCTCTGCATACATACTACTGTTGCTTTGTTGTATATCCCTGACACATTTCACATGCACCGTGCACTGCAGCACACACAAGTTTACTTCAGTGCTTAATGGCTCTTCACCTCAGCATCAGAGATTACATATTCATTCATTTATTTGCACTGGGTTTGTTATATACTTATAATGCTTTCATCTATATTCACCTTCAGATCACCTTGGGTTCTAGATAAGAAAAATCTTGGTAAGCAGTAACAAATGACTGCTACTCTGCTTTTCTTATCCTGTGGTACAGTCTGCAAAAGATGATTTTTTTTCTGTGACTGATTACAGCTATACACCTACATGCAGCTGTTGAAGGGTGGAGCTCCCCCATGCAGAGGTTCCTGTAATTATAGCACTGAGCTCTGTGGTACATCTGAGAGGATGAACAGTTCACACATAGACTGATTTTTCATTTATGAAAGCTTTCGCCCACAGATTTCAAAATTAGCAAAAGCCCAACAATGTCTGTGCATTTGATATACCTTGACTGTATTAAAAACAACTATATTAAAAAGTCCCTGACAGTGGTAGAGGTCCATACCATGCAGTACTTTAAACAGAGGCACATATTCTCTCTTTATGCTACTTAAAAACCTGAGCGAAAACAAATGACAACTTGTGATACTGCCAGTGCAGAGTTGTATCTATAGTTTACTCTCAACATTTCAAAGGCTTCATAACCACAAAGCATATAAAATGAACAGTAAATCTACTATCACAAACCTTTGAATCTCTCCACTCAGTTGTGTACAGATACCAAAATAATGAAGGGAAAGATGTCTAAAATCAATGACATATCATACCTGTTATTTATTGACTGGGTTAGTCCCATTAGTTTTCTGATATTCCAGCATCAGAGGTGAATGTGCTACCTTTGGAGCCACCGACTGTGCTCTTCATTTGGAAATTAGTGATTTGCACTAGCATGTAGTTTCTGAACAGCAGAACATCTTTAACTGTAATTACTAGTTATGCTAGTAATTTTAATCTTCTCTGCTTACTACAAAAAATCTCATATTTTATGAGGGATAGGGAAAACCTTATAGCCAATCAAGCATAGTCCTGAAAATTAGGGATGGTCAGAAGCTTTGATCAACTTAAAACTGTTTTCTGAAGTTCTGCTGAAGTTTTTCAAATTTAGAAAATACTGCTGATTAGATGCATTTAACAGGCAAGTATTTATGTTTTTCAAAGCACATATAATAGAGTTCCACTTAGTATTGCAGCATGAAGTCGATTTGACCCTTTTTAACAAACAGTAACTATGACAGCAAACAGAGTATAAAACACAAAATAGTATATTAAAGAAACATTGAAGCAATTATTGTTTTTCTACAAAAAACATCTTTTGTATGCTGTACTTAATAAAGTATTGCACATCAAATATACTTGTCTCAATTCTTTCTGTGCTGCATAGTATGAACATTTTTTATTTGTTTTGACTCCTTTTCCATGTTTACCTGTCCTGTTTTTTTTTTTTTTTTTTTTTTTTTTGCTGTTGTTAGGGAAATGTGCTTATCTTTTTCCTTGAAGATATGATGTTCTGTAGTCCTATTTCACATTCATTCTTACATATGAGTTCTGAGCCGATCCTTTGCTTCAACTTGGCCAATTACAAAGCTTGAAGTCTCTAAGTTGGCTCATGGCAAGGTAGGTATCGCATAATGCACTAGCAACAATCCCCAGATCTCATTTACCGCTCTACGAGTTCAGAAGTGTTCTCTTTCTTGGCCGTGGCTAAGTTGGACTATTTTTCCTTCAAATATTGATAGTGTTCTTTTTTGACTGTAAACTTAGTATTAATAGCTGACTGTTGTTAACTTGCAAGTAGTTAATTAGTTTGTGTTTTCTGCAGTTTTATTGCAAATTGTTTCTGTGCAAATTGTTGTTGCTAATTGTTGGCCGTCGCTTCCGCAGGCCTCTCTTAGTGGTCTCCCTTCGTTTTCTCTTGTGAAAGTTATTGTTAAACTTACTTAGGTCTGTTTTTTACTTAGGACCTATTTTTTGCCTTCCTGTTGCTTGTTATTATCTATCTTGCCTACCCCTCTGTTCAGAGCTGGGCCCGTTCAAGTTAGAGGACCTAGTCCTCTATTGCCTTTCTCCCTTGTGTGTTGTTTGTTCAGCAGGGCTAGGCCTGTTTAAGTTAGACGACCTTATCCTCTCTTCTTATTGTCTGTTTACATTTATAGTCATTGTTCTGGTAGTTACGTGTAAGGAAACTAAAGACCATAAACCTTCGTTTTTTAAGAAGTGCTGAAAATGCTCACAAAAAATGTCCCTGACTGACGGTCATAGTATTTGTGTGTATTGTTTGGGAGCCATACATCTACAGGAGGCATGTACTTTTTGCCATTCTTTTAGTTCACGGTTTCCCCAGGAAAGGAAGAACAAACTGTTTTTGAAAGGTCTCCTCAAACCTTCCTTTGAGGAGGATTTAGCTAGCTCTTCCTCTTCTCACGCCAGGTCTCCCTCTTCTAAAAAAGAGAAGGTAAATTAGGTGAAAAGACATTCTCCTACACCAACTACTAAATCAGGACATCCAAAGAAAGTTGCCAAAACTGACAAACCTTCTACCTCTTCAGCTCCTCTGCCTTCGGAGCCGGTTGAGGTTATTGATACAGACATTCCAGCTTCGGCCCCAAGTTTTTCGGAGCCTATATCTGGATCCTTACCTCGGAGCCGGTCAAAAGTCTTATTACCGGTATCCCCAACACTTAGATCTCCAGTTTTGCAGAGATTTTGATCCCCTACCTTGTCTTCCAGATCTACCAGGAGTCTTTCTGAGGAGGATGTCGAGAGGGTGGTGCTTAGACTTTTGAAGTCGTCGGCGCTAGCAAAGTTGTTCTCAGCTCCGACCCAATCTGTTCTGAAACCGTCTAAAGCCGTATTACCTGCTTCTGTTCCTCCTCCGAGCCATACCAGTCTTTCGGAGCCAGAGCTATCAGTGCCCTTTGTTGTGGAACCCTCAGTTCCAGCATCTCAAGTGGCTGTCTCGGAGCCGAGTTCCACTCTGACACCTTCAGTGCCATCCCAGTGTCTAGGAGCCAAAGCTCACCAGTTGGCCCCGAAGGGGACGCTCGGACCTGAACTTCCTCAGTTCTGAGCCTACCTCTTGGTGCGTCGGCTCAGCTGATCTTGGATCCTAGATCTGTCTCAGAGCCGATTGCTCCGGAGCCAGGGGCTACTTCTGCTTCCTCAGAACCGGTGGTGTCCTAAGAGCTGGAGAGATCTGCCTTTGAGATGATGAGGAGCGCTCTGTCTAGATCTTCAGCTCTACACAAGGGTACCAATGCTCTTCCCCCTCAAGCTCAGACCTCTGTCTTAGCACCATCTCTCTCTCTTGACAGCAGAGACCCGCAGCCTCAAGAGCCCCACTTAGGTGGCCCCCAGTCTTCAGAGACCTCCCCAGAATACCCTTCTGAGGAGCCCCCTCAGAAGACAACTTGCAAGAGGAAGCACATAGACTCCTCTGATGAGTCCATCACCTCTGACACTGACCTCGAGGAGTCAAAAGGGTCCCCTAGTCGTCCTCTGATGATATCTCCTTCATAGATATCCTAGAGATCCTGAAACAGAGAGGTGGCTGGCCCACCGGCAAGCCTTCTGATGAGGAGTCAGTGTACCTGAAGGCTTTTGGGTCTCAACGTTCAGCCTCTTGGGTGTCCCCACCTTTCGATGAGCTGTTAGATTTGGTGAGTCGAAAGGTGGGGGAAACTCTTGACACTGTGGAACCAGTCCCTAGAACAAATTCCTTTCAGCTCCTAAGGAAAAAGATTTTCTGACCAAAGGTGTGCCTGTAGATGCCATGGTGATGGCAGCTGCCACAAAGAAGGAACTAGCAGAGACATCCTCATCTGTCCACCCACCAAACAAAGAGTCTCGAACGATGGACAGATATGGGAAGCAAATTTATTTCTTCAGCAGCTTTTACACTCAGATCGCTGAATTACCTCACCCATTTTACTAGACTTCAAAGAGATCTCCTAAAAGAGCTGGAAGATACTCTCCAAGGTACCTTAACTAAAGGAGTCCCTGAGAAGGTTACTGCTCAGTTGTCCACCTTAAACTCTATTGTTAACTTCTCCATGAGCCTATCTTATGCAGCAGAAGTTGCGAGCAGGGCAGCAGGTTCAGGAGTTTCCCTTAGGAGACACTCCTGAATGCGTTTGTGTAATTTTGCGGAGCCCTTCAAATCTACATTTACCAACACCCCCTTTGATGGTTCCTCTTTGTTTGGAACAAAGGTAAAAGACACACTCACCAGATGCGAGCAGGAAGGGAAGCATCTCTCTGCCATGGGAGTACATTTTTCCATCCCTTCTAGACCATACCCTAAAGGTCAGAGAGGGGGGAAAATGTGGTTCAAGAAATCTCAGAGATTTTTCCCAGATGCACAAGGTGATTCCTTCTCCAGAGGCAGAGGAGGAGGAAATAGTGGTAGACGTCGCCCTAGAGGCAGGGGGGGTCCCCAAAACCAGGGTGACTGTTGTTCTTTTCGTGGACGTCCCTATCAGTGCTCCTCAAGTGAGGCCCTGCTGCGCTTCTCTGGAGCCAGTCGGGGGTTGCTTATCCTTGTGCCGAGAAGCCTAGCATGACATTGCACAAGACAAGTGGGTACTAAGGATAATTTCCAGAGGATACTCCATACCCTTCTCTTTTCCACCTCATCTAACCAAGAAAATCCCAGATATTCCACCCAATCACAGGAATCAAGCAACTATAGAAGTCCAAACATTGCTTCAAAAGAGAGTCATCCAAACCGTCCCCGCAGACCAGATAGAATTTGGAACTTACTTCAGATTCTTTTTAGTGCCAAAACAAACAGGGGACTGGAGGCCCATGTTGGACCTCAGCAAGTTAAACGAATCAGTGAAGAAGTCCAAGTTCCGAATGGTAACACTGCAGTCTATACTCCCTCTGTTAGGGAAAGACAATTGGATGTGCTTCATAAACCTCCAAGATGCATACTACCACATAAAAACCGATAGAGCATCAAGGAGTCATTTACTCTTCCGGCTGGGAGCCAGTCATTACCAATTTTGTGCTCTGCCCTTTGGTCTCACCACAGCCCCCAGGGTGTTCTCCAAATGCATGGCGGTAGTAACGGCTCACTTGAGACGTCTTGGATTCCTGGTGTTTCCTTACCTGGACGACTGGCTCCTGACTGCCACCACCAGGCATCTACTTCTACATGCCAGGGATTCAACTATCCAAATCTGTACTCAGCTAGGCATTACTATAAATTGGGAAAAGTCTGTCTTGTTGCTCTCTCAATATGTGACTTTTATTGGCGCAGAAAGAGACACAGTTGCAATGATGACTCGCCTTCCTTCAGACAGAGTGCAAAATCTAAGACAACAAATATACAGCCTGCTTCCCCAACACATGGTCAAAGTGAAGACAGTGCTCAAACTCCTGAGAACCATGGCCTCTACTATAACCCTTGTTCCGTTAGCTAGACTATATATGAGAATTCTTCAATGGCTACTTTTTTCCCACTGGTCCCTTCAGCAACTGCCTCTGTCTCATCCCATTTTAATAATGGAATCTTGCAAAAAGGACCTTCGTTGGTGGATCCAGTCCAATCAACTAACGATAGGGAGACCATTTATTCCTCGCCAACCTGTTGCTACTGTGACCACGGATGCCTCCCAGATAGGGTGGGGGGGAGCATTATCTAGGAAGGACAGTCCAAGGCACATGGCAAGAACACGAGGCTCACTTGCATATTAATGTTCTAGAGATGAGAGCAGTGCTACTAGCATTGCAAGCACATCACGACTTACTTCCTCTAGGGACAATAGCAATCCAATCAGACAATATGTTAGTGGTATGGTATATAAACAAACAAGGAGGAACCAGATCCTACCCCCTATGTCGAGAGGCTCTACGTGTTTGGCAGTGGGCGATATCTTCCCAACGCTTTCTAGTTGCAACGCATTATCCCAGGGAGAACCAGTGTGATAGCCGACAAGCTCAGCAGGGCAATCTTGATGCCTCACGAGTGGTCTCTGAATCAGAAAGTCACAAAACAGATTTTCTGCAAATGGGGACAGCCTTGCTTTGATCTGTTTGCCACCCCAATGAACACCAAGTGCAGCAGCTACTTCACCCTTACCCCCCAGGGGAAACACAGAGAGACGCACTTGTCCACAATTGGCCCTCGGGACTTCTTTATGCTTTTCCTCCCTTTCCACTTATATCGAAAGTTATCCAGAAAGCGAAGCAGAATGATTTTCATCACTCCTTACTGGCCTCGTCAGATTTGGTTCCCCTTTCTCAGGCCTCACCTTCTGGATGATCCATGGACTCTGGACCCAGTACCAGACCTTCTGACACATATGTCAGGCATGTTCCATCCCTGTCTCCACACCCTCAACTTGACAGCGTGGCTATTCCACTTCCATCTCTACCCAGGCTTCATGATTTCTCCCCTGCGGTTACTCATTTTCTGACTTCTTCTCATAAACCTTCTACGAGAAAATTGTACACTAGCAAGTGGAAAAGATTTTCTCTCTGCGCACAAGCTAGGAATATAAATCCATACACAGCCTCCATTCCCTTAGTGTTAGAATTTCTAACCAAACTATTTCATCAGGAATCAGCTGCTGCTACAATCAAAGTTCAATTAGCAGCTATCTCCAATTTTCATTTGGGGCAACATAAACCTAATCTTATGGCTCACAGATTGTGTAAATAATTTTTAAAAGCACTACCTTACTAAGACCTCCTTTTCAAGAACCTATATCTCCCTGTGATCTAAATTTTTTTTCTTTCAAAACTTACTTCACTGCCTTTTGAACCTTCACATACATGTGATTTAAAGTTCCTTTCATGGAAGACCATTTATCTGGTAGCCATTACGTCCGCCAGAAGAGTGTCAGAGCTGCAAGCACTCTCAGTCAAACCTCCTTACTTGATATTTCATAGAGACAGAGTTTCCCTTCGTACTAACCCGTCCTTCATCCCTAAGAGTTGTTCACAATCAAATATTAATCAAACTATTGAACTGCCAGTCTTTTTTCCAAATCATACAAACAAAGCGGAATATAAGTTTCATCAACTTGATGTACACAGACAGTTAAGGTTCTATCTACATAGAACCAAGGAGTTTATAAGAGGTCAGACCAATTATTTATATCTTTTTTGGAGAAAAGAAAAGGAATGCCAGTCTCCAATATAATGCTATCAAACTGGATTTCAAATTGCATATCTTTTATTTACTCTTCTAATGGCAAAGAACTCCCATTTAAAATTAAAGCTCATTCCATTAGATCTATATCCACATCTGCAGCTTTTCAAGCTAGAATTCCAATGGACAGTATATGTTCAGCAACAACTTGGGCTACCCCTCACACCTTTATTACTCATTACAAATTGGACTTGGCCTCCAAGAATAGAGCCTCCTTTGGTTCCATGGGTCTTAGGAGTATATTCCCGTGAGCCACCTGAGAAAAAGGTGCTAGGGATGCTGTCCCATATGTAAGAATGAAGGCGAGGTAGGACTACAGAACATAAAGAAGTTATGTACTCACCATAACGTTCCATGTTTGTAGTCCATCTCACCCTTCATTCTTACGAACCCACCCACTTACCCCCATCAATTTATCCTTGGAGGATCTGGAGACAAGATAGTGTCTAGCTTCCTTAGAGTTGGAGACCTTTCATCTTTGTTTTTCCTTGTGGAAATACCTTTATATCAGTATTATAGACAGCAGCAAACAAGATCTGGGGATTGTTACTAGTGCATTATGGGATACCTACCTTGCCACGAGCCAACTTAGAGACTTCGAGCTTTGTAATCAGCCGAGTTGGCTCCGAACCCATATGTAAGAATGAAGGGGGAGATGCACTACAAACATGGAATGTTATATGGTGAGTACATAACTTCTTTTTTTAATCAGTTTAATTTAAATTGTGCAGCTGCTACAAATCTGAAGTAGATTTTTTCCCAAGCTAGCAGAGATGGCAGAAAAAGACCCATATTTTGAAGAAAGTCCCCCATTACTGGTTTCCCTTTCTCAACTCTGCCAAGGCTGTAAATATGCCAGTGTTGGTTATAACATTTTGTATTCCTATAGTCCTGGTTGAAATTTGGATTTCTTTTTATTGAAATACATTGAATATGTGTATGGGAAATATGGCAACCAAGAATACTGATCCCCACAAGTGCAGGGATAGTACAGTTGCTGTGAGTCATATATGGTTAGCACATTCCCATAGCAAGGTATGTGTGATTCAAATTTATAGTGCAGCTGCACAGTGGCCACAATAGTGAGTTATGCAGTGCATGCTAATAAGTACATTATGACATGTAAGTGAGGAACCCATGCAAATGAGCCACATATGAAGAAATCCAAAATGGAAGAGTATTCAGAAACATATAAAACAGGCTCACTGTATAGAGGTGTATAACCATTTTGAACAACTGGGTTTGTAATTTACAGTTGGAGTAATGTTAGGAATAGCAGAAGTAGTAACACAGTAAGATGTGTTGTGAGTTGATATAGAAGCTAGTGCTCACAGTGTTGTGTGTTGCAACCCTGCAGACCACTGGAGGAGGTACAGACACACCTAACATATTACCAGGTCACATTGATTGGAATTTAGTTAAACTATACATCCTACAAGCAGATTTATTGGGTATTCACAGCAAATCTTTTCCTGTGGATGGAAAGATATGTGTAGCATTAACCATCTTATCTTCAGGGACTTTCCAGTGACCTTTGGGAAAAACGTTAGTGGTATTGCAGACAGCACCCTTGCAAATTCTAATCTAGTTCCTCGACATGATGCTGCAGCATGTGGAAGGGCATATCTAGTTCCCCAGAACAACAGAGAAGAGAACCAACACCATGTTGGTCTTTTATGACATAGCCCATTTCCTCAGATTCTGGAAGCCATAGAATGCACATATGTTGCTGTCAAGGCTTATAGGTCCATAGGTTCATAGAAGATTACTAGGCTACTGGCCCTAGTGCCACAAGCCTAGCCATAACCCGAGTACCCTTATTGACCATAGTTAGATGGTTGTTGTAAGCAGAGAGGTTCTGTGATCAGCACCAACTGCCCTATGTCCATGAGGAACATAGGTGCCACCTCGGGGAGAATTAACAATCACCCATCCAGTTGTCAAGGTTGCACTTGAATATGGTCATTGAGGAGCTCTGCTTCACATGGAGTGGAAGCTTATTCCAGAGGAGCAGCAGTCACTAGGAGATATATCTGTCTCTCCAACATGTTATTTTTAAAGTCACAGGAAAGGTTGATATCCCTGGAGCGAGTTATTCTTGTTTCATTTGATTTTCTGATGTGTAATATTTCCATTAGGACAGGGTCCAAAACTGCTCTGTAGGCCAGGCACAGGTTGTCTTTCAGCAGCCTGTATGATACAGAGTACAGTGACAGGGCTTTCAGTCTTTCCATATATGTCATGTTTTGGATTCCCTGGATCCTCTTAATTAGACACCGCTGTGGTGTCTGGTGAGATACATACAGAAGGGAGCATTGTACTCAATTAGTGGTCTGATAAGGGTCAAGTACAGTATAGAAGCTAGTGCTCACAGTGTTGTGTGTTGCAGCCCTGCAGACCACTGGAGGAGGTACAGACACACCTAACATATTACCAGGTCACATTGATTGGAATTTAGTTAAACTATACATCCTACAAGCAGATTTATTGGGTATTCACAGTAAATCTTTTCCTGTGGATAGAAAGATATGTGCAGCATTAACCATCTTATCTTCAGGGACTTTCCAGTGACCTTTGGGAAAAACGTTAGTGGTATTGCAGACAGCACCCTTGCAAATTCTAATCTAGTTCCTCGACATGATGCTGCAGCATGTGGAAGGGCATATCTAGTTCCCCAGAACAACAGAGAAGAGAACCAACACCATGTTGGTCTTTTATGACATAGCCCATTTCCTCAGATTCTGGAAGCCATAGAATGCACATATGTTGCTGTCAAGGCTTATAGGTCCATAGGTTCATAGAAGGTTACTAGGCTACTGGCCCTAGTGCCACAAGCCTAGCCATAACCCGAGTACCCTTATTGACCATAGTTAGATGGTTGTTGTAAGCAGAGAGGTTCTGTGATCAGCACCAACTGCCCTATGTCCATGAGGAACATAGGTGCCACCTCGGGGAGAATTAACAGTCACCCACCCAGTTGTCAAGGTTGCACTTGAATATGGTCATTGAGGAGCTCTGCTTCACATGGAGTGGAAGCTTATTCCAGAGGAGCAGCAGTCACTAGGAGATATATCTGTCTCTCCAACATGTTATTTTTAAAGTCACAGGAATGGTTGATATCCCTGGAGCGAGTTATTCTTGTTTCATTTGATTTTCTGATGTGTAATATTTCCATTAGGACAGGGTCCAAAACTGCTCTGTAGGCCATGCACAGGTTGTCTTTCAGCAGCCTGTATGATACAGAGTACAGTGACAGGACTTTCAGTCTTTCCATATATGTCATGTTTTGGATTCCCTGGATCCTCTTAATTAGACACCGCTGTGGTGTCTGGTGAGATACATACAGAAGGGAGCATTGTACTCAATTAGTGGTCTGATAAGGGTCAAGTACAGTGGAGCTATAACCTCCTTGGTCTTAGATAAGATGTCCTTATTTATGAGATGCTCAATGTAGAATGCTTTTCTTACCACAATGGACACACGGTGATCGAAGTTTAGATTACTATCAACCTGTGTTCCCAAGTCTCACACCACTGAGTTTGAGCTTAGAGGGGTGACATCTATACCATAATTAGCAGGGGCTACTTCTTTGCCAAAGGGGATAATGAGGCATTTTTATGTGTTAAGTTTTAGTCCATGTGTTAGGCACCAATCATTTGTCTGTGTCAGCCCTTTCTGTAGTATGTTAACATCATTGGAGGAGTCTATGATCGAGCCCAGTTTGCAGTCATCTGCAAACCTGGTAAGCCGCAAGACCCCACCTAATCCAGAGGGCCTACGATATATCAACAGGAAGGGCTTCCACTCCCTGAACTGCCAGGTGGCCTGTAAAGCTCAGGACTTTATTTACAATGTGACTGTGTGCTACTCCGGCACTTTACATGTTTCATATATTTAGTATATACTTGACCTATATCAAAATTTCCTGTAAGGTAATTTCCCACAAGGTCACCTGGTTGGTAGGTATCTATACGGGTATACTTCAGAAGACTGAAAAACCAAAAGACTGAATCCCAAAATATTGAAAACATTTTTAATGCAGGGAGCAAGCCCCCCTGCACCCCTCTTCTGGGGGGCTGTGCCCCCACACCCCCTGCTAATTATATATACTAACTCCATGATTGCACAACAGTAGAAAAGGGGCAAATTCCATCCTTCAGTATTTTGAGTTTTCAGCATCATTGTGTGCTTCCTCTTCCTATACTCTGTCACTTTTTGTTGCTGAGTTGTTGGACTTCGTTACCCAGGCACAGAGCACACTCACTATTTTTATCTATGCCTGGATCACTGATCCGTATGTCCTGTGGTTAACTCTGATTATAGGAGCTATAGCAGGAGTCAGTTCAAGAGCCATGGCTGCACAACAAACCCCTTGTCTATTCCCTGCGATGGGTATGCCCACCTCAGTGAGTGTGTGCATGTCAAATGCTGTGTTGGCTAGAGACACAGGTGGAGCTTTTGAGAAACTGACAAAAGCAGGACGTTTGTTCTGCCATGGTGAAGTGATGTGCTCACCCTGTAGCCCCACAAGAGCTTCTGTAATGGTGGAAAGTGGATGTGTAACCTTCCCTGTAGTATTGCAGACAATGGCTCTGTGCCTTTGGCCTGTGCCACTTGCATGGTGCCATCATTGTCAGCCCCGTGTGCCCTTATGATTTCAGCCCTATGTTGTTCTTTTGTGCTAGACCCTCCATCACATAAATCTCTGAATACATATGAGTCCACTGTGAGACTATGTACATATGCCTGTTTTACCTCCTTTGACATGCCTACTAATAAACATGAAGATACCGCTGTAGCATATGTTGACAGACATACCTTGCTATAATGATTGTTGTAGTTGCAAACCAAAGGTGTCTTGAAGGACAGATATGCAAGTGGGTATTGGCCAATCCTTCACTTCAAACATACAGTTGAAGGTGCTATAGTGCACTGTACTGTGGTGGACATTACAAACCTGATGTTCCCCTACTGACACATGAAAGCTTGATACCAACCCTTCTCACACATCCAAACTACCCCCAGGTGTGAGAGTTCAGCCTTAGTGAGCTACTGCTGTGTTAGTCGACCTGTTGTGGCAATATCATGTTATATTTCTTTTGCATGGAATATCAAATTGGTAACTCTTTCTCACACATGATGGCCATCAATAGCCTAAGCTATAGGGGTTATATCCTGTCAAGAATACAACAACTAGCCAGCTTCTAAAAATAAAGGACACTTTTCATGTGCTGTAACCATTAACAGCTTGAGAAGAAGGATATAAAGTCACTGGTTAGGGTGCTAAACCTTCAGAACTTTCTTGATGTCATTCAGCACTCTTCTTAGAAGGCTTCAAGCGATCAACAGTTGGCTAGCTCTTCTTCAAGGCTGGGCTGATATGTACTACATTTTGGAATGCCTTTCACTTTACTGTGACCCAGATGACTTGAGTTTGTGTAGTGGCTCAGGCAATGGAATAACAGGGCGTGGAGAATGGAAATGGAATGTCTTTGTTGGTTCACACTTCATAAGAGGAGAGAGAGAATGGTGCTTTTCAGTTTCCATTCTCCTCCCATGCAACTGCAGAATTGCTTGATAACAGGGACCTTGGCTGGGAGGGCATGATCTTGGTGTTTCCAAGCAGGAGATGGTACCTCTTGTGGTTACATAAGTAGGAACACTCTTGAGCAAAGGGAAGGATGTTGGAGACCCCTGCAGTGATGCAGATGCTCACATCATCTACCAGGTGGAGGGGTCAGAGCTAATAGAAACACTCCCACAGCCACTGCTCCCAATGATGGATGACTACAAGTGAGGGAGTTGCACTGAGTAGTTCCCCATACTGGAGACAATTAAAGGCTGTCCTGAGACATGAATGGCTCCAGTCTAACATGCCAAAGCCAGACCTTCAGGTCATAAAGATAAGAACAAATGTATTTACTTTTCAATATTGTTGTTATGTAACAGTAGGAATGCTGACACTCTGCCCTGCAGCCAACAGAAAAATCAGGCACTGGTATGGGTATAAACACCTCTATGCCCATTTGGAGGACAACCCGTTCTGGTTGGCCTGTGCATCTGTGACTGAATAGCAACAAGACCTACAGGAGGAAACCCTGATGGTTGATAGACATGGAGGTGAAAAGCCCCTTAAAAATGCACGTTAAGCTCTTTTAATCTGTCTTCAGACATCTTGCTTTCCAGAACTGCTAAGAGTCCTTTCAGAAGCTGTCTGTAAAAGAGGGATAACCTCACATTTTCAAATGGTGTTGCTTCTTCCTATACATCTTAAAATGCTATTCATTATTTTTCACTAGTTCTTTTTAACTACTTTCTCCCAACCTCACAAAGCCTCCAATGTTTCTCCCTGGCTTCTCCACCTGTTCAACCCCAGATCCCCAAAAATTGCTTTCTGAGTACCCCAGTTGTAATCCTTTGCAGATTGGGCCTCCTGTCTCCTTGAGAAGTTCATCTCTCAGTATTCAAAGTTACTCCCAGGGAGCTAGGAGGAATTGCAGGCATGGAATCAGGAGCCATCATTCATGTGGCAGTCAGTCATAGTCCTTTTCTGTAGGAGTGGCTTGATGTCAGAGCATCATTGCTGCCATCTGTTTTAATCTTAGTTGACCTGCAAGACTCCAAATCTCCATCAGAGGTTGCCCAAGGCATTGAGTTTCCCCAAACCCTACGGAATGGGAGAGCTTACCATCAGCCTCTTCCTCCTGTTCCACCTGTCGATCCTACCAGAGGTCCAAGTTTTTCCAAACTCATGTAAATAGCTATATAGATGGACTCCACCTCTGCCTCCTCACCTTCAGGCCATCATCACCTTCTTTGCTGATTTTTTGCAGTGATTGCTTACTTTTATTTATCTGATATGACTACCTTGTGTCCCTTTGCTCATTTCTTACTACAGTTATTCCCCCTTCACTGTCATATTCTATCTGTGCATTTCATTTGTTGGCTTATGCTTGCCAGATGCATTATTATTATTATTATTATTTACAAAAATTTTAGGGTGCTGTATTTTTGATTATTCCTCAAATATTGTCAAGCCTTTTCTTACATTTTTTCCTTTTGTATCAAGCCTGTAGTATAACAAAAAGGCACATTTCCTTTTCAGGCCTTCTGCAAGGCAACTCATAAATATATTGAACAGGACTACCCAGCTACTGACCATTGTGGTACCCCATTGGTTATTATCTTTCCGTTTTACTGAGTAATGGTTAAAGTAACCATGAGTATCTTGTTGCCCAGGCAATTTTTTACTCATGCTACCATCCTCTGAGTCCCTAAGTTTTTTCTAGCTATTCACAATGATTTTATGTGATACTATGGCAAATGTTTGCTAAACTTTAAGTAGACCATATCTACCTCCCCTTTCTGATCTAATGTCCTTGTTAGCCAGTCAAAAAGCTCTATTAGATTAACTTGACATGGCCTTTCTATTTTGTATCCATGCCTAAGCTATTGCAACCCACAGACTTCCTATCATTTAAAATTATTTCCTATATATATGATGCAGTATATTTTTTATAACTAAGGTGAAATTAGGAAGCTTATAATTTTTAGCTTCAGCCTTGCTGTTTTTCTTGCACAAGAGAATGATATCTGTCCTATTCTTGGCAGGAGAAATTTTACCCTCCTGAATTTGTCAAAAATGTAAATTGATATTGCATTGTAACTGGGATCTTTTGCTTTAGATCACAATCATATCAAAAATAATAATATGGACTAGCACGTATATATATATATATATATATATATATATATATATATATATACACGCACACACACACACACACACACACACACACACACACACACACACACACACACACTTGGTGTCACAGTGTCATTGGGGCCTACTAATTTATAGCATAACTGTAGTAAGATATTTTCTTAGAATGACAGACAGATGTGGACATAAGCACACATCCATACATGTACATGTGTGTATGTATGTATATATGTATGTGTGTGTGTGTGTGTATATATATATATATATACATATATGCATTATCCCTTTTATAAATTACTTGCCCTGCTTAAACTGGATGTCCTACAGTTTCATATAAATACTGCTGCACTCTTTAGTATAAAAAGAATTGAACGATGCTTCAACAGAGATTACACAAACTTCTAAAGCACATTTGATTAAAACGTAAACCAAAATAAGTATAATTGGTGCACAATGATATTTGTACAGCAGAGCTTAAAACAAAATATAAAGTACTGCAGAGCTTAAAATAAGAAGATAATAAATGACAAAGAGTTAACATAAAATGTCAAAGGCTAAATTATACCAGTGATGACAACAAAGCAAAGTAAAATGCAGCTCCCCACCTGTAACAGGACCATGGGGATTCAGAAACTATTAGCCATAGCCATTATCCTGATAGCATGTGCTAGCATTAACAGTAATAAAATAGTCTAAAACTAAATTCAGTTAGCCTAGTTTTTGATGTCAACAGGTTAAGTGTTTTGAGTTATTTGGGCTAGTTTTATTAAAGGGTTTTTCTGTAGTCACAAAACAAAAAAGCAGATCTTAAGATGGTTAGATGGAGAAGACCTCCTTGGTCTGAGGATGTTAGAGAACTAGGTAGGTTGTTTTATAAATTGTTAAGCAAGCAGGGGCTAATAATTAAGATACTAGACACATTTAACAGTACATATTTAGAAATGAGTTTTGAAAACATCCATCTTGTGACCTTCTGACTCTGGGTTTGCACAGTGTCACTTAACATAGTTCAGATGCTTTCTTATGAATCAGGTAAGCAGTATGGGATAGGAGAGAGAGAGAGTGTACTACACATACACATGATTATCAGGATTGATCCACTGATACTTGATTGAAATTGTCATATCTCTTAAGTATGTGGTATTTCTGGCTGGGAAGATAGTGCCCATTACACATTTGCTTTTTCTTGCATTTTTTTGTATACAAGGCTGTTCCATCTAATTTGCAAATCTCAAGCCAGTATAAGCTAAACTCTACTAGCTATAGACATGTTTTGCCCATGTTTGCATATTCTATCACTTGGGCATTTTTGCTGAGTTTACATTCCTATCAAGTTGCTTTTATGTTCTCCAGTACTCTTGGGATGATCTATACATTTGCTGTGTGTGTTGGATCATGTGAGTCTGTTTTATGCATCTATCACCACTTCTTACTGGATCTTGCCCTGTCTCCTTTTTCTCTTTTGCTGTCCTTGCATTCCTTACTATTTAATTTTCTTTCCTTCTCTGTGAGGCTGCTGCCTTCTCTACACATTTTTTTGCATTTGAAATATCTTTATAACTCTGTCTGGAAATTTATCTGCATTGTCCTTACCTCCTAGTAATCATACAGGGATGGTAGTAGCAGTGCAGTGAAGAAGGCATTTACTAACTTTCTGGTGGGAGTGGATTAATGCAGATGGTAAAATAACCCACTAAACTAAAAAAAAAAATTTTTTTTAAATCAGATCTTGTGAGATCCACCCATCATTGCCAGATTGTGATCATTGTATGATTGTTGCATCTGTAATACACATGAATCAAGTAAGAGTTAAAATAAGCAATCCAAATAAGGTTGTGGTCACAAACTGTAAGAAGGCTGATATCCATCCATCCACAACCCCTTTTTCCCATTTTTGCAGCTGGGGTCAGAGTGTCACTTCAACAGTGACAGTCATCTACAGCCAAGGTTTACACTACCGGGTGGTTAGCCCTGCCACGATAGCTCTTTCACAGCACTCACTTGCATGCACACTCATATCTATGGCCAATTTAGAGTGTATGATATAAAAAGTGTTGTTTGCACGTAAGCAATTGCACAGCTCAAAAAGACATGATACAAAAAACAAAAAGAAGAGCCAGCAAGACCAAAACCCAATAATAAGCAATTTATTGTAGATACATAGGACAGCAAAGAGGTACACAAACCGGTTTCGGCTGGTACTATCTACACAGCCTTCTTCAGTGTGAAATGAGTTTACTCCAAGCATTCCTTTATATGGACTGCAAACAAATCTGATTGGTTATATCTAAAACTTGTCATTTGAACCGGGTGGGAAAAGACCACCCAACTTAACAATCCATTTTTTCTCCTTTGAGTTTAATAATGCATGCCAACCTGTTTTGTTGGATTTTTTACCCCTGATAATGTCAATAATAGTAAACATAAAAGAAGCTGAAGGGTGTGATACCTGATGTTTGTATAAAGCATTGTTGATTCTGCCTTTTTTGATGTTGCTGATATGTTCTGAGATTCTTAGTCTGAGAGGCCTAGATGTTTGTCCTATATAGAAAGCTCCGCATGAGCATGTAGCTAGATAAATTAGCCAATCTGAGCTGCAATTGGCAAAGAATTTTATCTCATATACATTAGAAGAGTTTCTACTGGTGAATTCTTTGGTTTTTGATATTTTATTGCAATTTGTACAATGTCCACAGGGATGACAACCCGTAAGCATAGAACCTGTAAGAGTAGTTTGAATAGGTTCAGGCTTGTCCACAATATGTCCATGTTTGTAGTGACTGAATGTGCTGCCCAGATTTCTGCCTTTCCTAAATGAGAAAAAACATCTATTGGGAATAATGGCTGATAAGTCAGTATCATATAGTAATAAATTCCAATGTCTTTGTATGCTCTGAATCAGGTTATCTGAGTTTCTACCATATGTCGTAGTAAATCTAAGGGGTTGATTGGGAGAACTCAGGTTGGTCCTATAGGTTAATAAGTCTTCCCTATCCATATGACCCACTTGGTGTATGGCATCAAAGACATGGCCCATTTTGTAATCCCTATTCTTGAATCTGTTTACAAGATCTTTGCTTTGTTCACTATAAGATGTGTTGTCAGAACAAATGCGTTTGAGTCTGATGAATTGTGATTTAGGAATATTTTTGCATATATGTGGGGGATGAAAACTGCTGGCATGTAATATGGTATTATATTCAGGATGTTTCCTGAATACTTGAGTGCCTAAGGTATGGTCAGATAATCTATCGATAGCTACATCTAAAAACGTAATATTATTGAAATCATAGTGTAAGGTGAAATGTATACCCCATCGGTTGTTGTTGAGGTATTTAACAAATTCAAAGAGACCTTCCAGATCACCCTTCCATACTGCCCAGCAATCATCAAGGTAACGTCGCCAAATGTCAAGATGTTCAAGGTAAATATTATTATTACTGTTGTATATAAGATCCTTCTCCAAATAGGCCATAAAAAGATCGGCATAGATGGGCGCAAATGAGGAGCCCATGGCGGTACCCTTGGTTTGCCAGTAGCAGACATCTTGGTAGAAGAAGACATTGTTTGTTAGGACATATGAAGCCATATCCAGTAGAAATTCATTAAATTCAGATGTATATAAGCCTGAGATTTGTAACCAATAAGATAAAGATTCTAATCCACCAAAGTGAGGTATGTTGGTGTATAAGGCGCTAACATCTAAAGTGCACATGCGCCATTCAGGTTCCAGTTGAGTGTCAGAAATGATTTGAAGAAAGTTAGTTGTGTCCTGTAAGCGTGAGCGAATAAGTGACAATAAAGGTTTCAATTTCTCAGTCAAAAAAAGGGAGAGGGGTTCAGTAAAGTATCCCCTACCTGATACAATTGGTCTCCCAGGGGGGGGTGTGGAATCCTTGTGTATTTTGGGCAAGAAATATATGTATTGATTTGATGAATCTTGTACTGAGAGTTGATGCATAAGGTTGGAATCAATAATGGAAGCATCTCTGGCATAGGAAAGAAATTCAGAAATTTCCTTTTGAAATATCGATGTTGGATTTATAATCATTTTGGAATAATATTTGGCATCAGATAGTTGTCTAAGAGCTTCATTATTGTAATCTTGCCAATTCAGTACCACAACAGCACCCCCTTTGTCAGCTGAAATGATGACAATGTCATGATTGTTTTGTAAATTATGGATAACTTGTTGTTCAGCCTTAGTGATGTTGTTTGATCGAATATCAAATGTTGAGTGAGAATAATGTAGATCCTTGAGAACATTGTTTTGAAATTGAGAGACAACAGGATGCATGGGAGGATTAAATGTAGATTTGTGATTTGTAAATTTCTGTACAGCATCACAACCATTAGAACAACCAAAAAACAATCTAAGGTTAAGTAATCTACAAAATGAGGAAACATCCTGTGCAAATGAATCTTCAGTAACAAAAAAACCTGGTACAAATGATAAACCTTTATTGAGGACATTAATTTCAATTGGTGACAAGTTATAACTGGAAAGGTTTAAAACATTATTGTACATGTGTGATACTACTTCGTCATTGCCAGTTGTAAGAGTCCTTGTATGTCTGTAACCACCTTTGTGTTTTCTCCCCCCTCTTTTGTACCTTGCCCTAAAGGGGCACCTGTAAGTGATCGCTTGGGAATGGGTGAACCGGATGCAGTCTGCAGTTCACTCTCAGGGCCAGAGGTTGGTTCCTCAGTAGAAGAGCCAGTGTCAGAGGCCCAATTAGTTTTTAGTATTGATTTGGGTCTTTTCCTTTTAGTGGGATGACTATGTGGAATATTAAATTTAACTTGTTTCTTTATTACACTAAATGGATTGCTGCCCTGGTAGTCCGAAATATCCCTATTAAACTTCTGAATTTTCTTGGTTTTGAGTTGTGTCTCCAAAGTATTAAGATCAGAAGCTACTCTAGTCAAATGTTTAGCAAAAAAAGGCTCCTTCTCAAAAGGTTTGACATCATTAGTCAAAGTCAGGACAGTATTGATTTCCTTATCAATTGTGCGCTCATAATATTTGTTTAATGCTTCAACAAATGACATGCTCGCTTTGTGTTGGATCTCTGCCCATTCGGACAATAAATTGTCATCTATTTCAGCAACTAGGGGCTGTAGTCTAACCCTTAAGCCGCGTGGAGTGATATTTTTGGCAATATATGCCTTGAAAAGTTTGGCATGCCACACATTCGAGCGTAATGATCTTAAATGTTTATGGAGTTTGTCGAATGCCAAATTACAGGTGGTCTCCGACCCCATGGGTTCACCAATATTGGAAGTATCATGGCTTGAACCCAAACCAAAAACACTCAGATCCTCACGATCTGAGGAAAGTCCAGAGACAAGACTCAATAGATCCATATTACCATATAACAAATAAATACAAATGGACAATTATAGCTGCAATTGCTACGTCCAAATCAAGGACAATAATAGACTCAAATTGAGGCTACGTCCCTGATGAGTATCTAGGGCTAAACAGTAGTTCAGAATAATGGAACAATCTGGAAGACACACTCAAAAGAAACCAAGTTAGATGGGCAAAATACCCATCTAATTGTTCAAAGGATATCAAACTACCAGGGACAGTTAGATCCAAATAGCCACAAATGTAAAAAAGAACAAATGGCCCAATGCCAAAGGGCAATTGGATAACACTCTATGATCCCAAGCCTTGGATATAAAATGATCAATGCTAAGAGTGAGGGAAAAAGATACAATAATAAATATAAATAGTGACCAACAATCTATCCACACCAGTAGAGAGAATGGAGGTCTTAATGACAAAACTGGTAATGTGGCTGCTGTAAGTTCTCATGAAGGAACTCAGTGGAGACAAAGGGGACTCATAAAAGATCAAAGATAATGTTATATAATAATACAAAAATATTGAAAAAATGGCAAAGGATACTACAAAATTATGAGCATCCCTGACAATCCAAACTATTGACACAAATGGAAATAATCTATTACTTGGGATTCTGAAAGGATGTAAATAGATAATAAAAATGTTATCTATTATGATACAACTATTAATGGACCCAATGGTATGATTATACCCAAAAAATGGTGATGGTTACGTGAACTATAGGCTATGAAACAGTTCACAAAAGCATAAGCACCAAACACTGTTTAGTAAATGGACCCCTAATGTAAAAGTCGAGTCACATAAGCATTCAGCAAAAAAGTACTAAAATGATAGGTCTCAACATTGGTAGACACCTAAGTTCAACTGCATTCACTACATAGATGTTATAAATTATAATAAATACATGTTGATGTGAAAAGACTGTAAATCCTTCACCGAAGGAAAAACACAGTAAGACCAAATGCAGTGATACTGATCAAAAGAAAGGACCACTGATGTAGATTTGAATGTCAAAAGAGACTCAATATTGTACTTGTTGCAGAATTAGCAAAAGCTACATAAAGCCTAAGTAGTGAAACATATCACGAAAACATGAACATCAAACAGTGTTCGATAAACAAGCACCCTGTTGCAAAAAAAGTCACATACACAGTCGCCAGAATCAGTACTACTGTTGGTTTGTGAATCCCAAAATAGTAGCCCGGTAAATGCAAATAAGTACCTGAATCTGCTGAAAGAATATGAAATAACCTTACTGATATGAAACTTATGCAATTTCTGAAAAAGAGACCTATGCGATTAAATACAAAAGAAGGCTGTAATACTTAATTACCAAAAGTAAATAACAAGATAAACTGTATTATCACATATAGTCCATAGTTTAAATCAGAAGGATATAATCCAAAATGCAGATAAGTGTTGTGGATATAGTCTTGTTGAAAAAATGTCAAATAAGCTTCTGTTCCACCTGCGAGCAAAGTGGCGATGATGTCATGAAGCGCTTGTTTTACACAGTTCACAAAAAAACTCAACACGAAAGTAGTCCAAAAAGTTGGAACACCCTCCAAGAAAAAAATGGAATCCCTTGTGTTTTTGCCAAAAACAGGTATGCTTATATTGATTGGTTCCCCACACTAAAGATGTCACATATATCAGAAGTCAAATAAAAAATATGTAAAAGTTCACAAGGCCAAAACTCACTCTGAGATATCCCAAAGCCGTCCGTGGTAACCTGAGGGACTGAACTGATGCACAACCTCCAATTGTTGCAAAAAATATATCCAGCGAAGGAAAGTTCTGCTATAATCCACTCAAGACAACCAAACGTTAATCGAAACTGGTTGAAAAAGACCAAAAGGAACAGCTCTGAGAGTGAAATGAAGACTGCAGCCTGTTCACGCCAAAACCAACTCCCCAACTGGAGACCTAATGACAGTACGTGGGCGGGACTTCCTGAAGAGTCACAAAATATAGAACTCCACCACGAATTGAGAAAAACAAGCCAAATGAGAGCCAAATATGTAGAGAAAAAGGTGAAAATGGGTATCAAGTGTCTAAATCCTCTGCTCGAAAATGCGATGAAACTCGCTGAACAAGCGGGAAATGAAAATAGTCTTGAACACAATGTAATTGTGCTACATGAATAATCCAAATAACAGGGTAGGAATAAATGTTCAAGAATAAATAAATGGATCAAAAAATGGACTGTAGAAAACCATAAGCAGTCCTAATAAGTCCAAGGATAATAAAATAATTAAACTTGGTAATAACCAAGCTTAAAATAGCGTTGGGCTTCCAGCAAACATATATCAAAATGTATGATATAAAAAGTGTTGTTTGCACGTAAGCAATTGCACGGCTCAAAAAGACATGATACAAAAAACAAAAAGAAGAGCCAGCAAGACCAAAACCCAATAATAAGCAATTTATTGTAGATACATAGGACAGCAAAGAGGTACACAAACCGGTTTCGGCTGGTACTATCTACACAGCCTTCTTCAGTGTGAAATGAGTTTACTCCAAGCATTCCTTTATATGGACTGCAAACAAATCTGATTGGTTATATCTAAAACTTGTCATTCAAACCGGGTGGGAAAAGACCACCCAACTTAACAATCCATTTTTTCTCCTTTGAGTTTAATAATGCATGCCAACCTGTTTTGTTGGATTTTTTACCCCTGATAATGTCAATAATAGTAAACATAAAAGAAGCTGAAGGGTGTGATACCTGATGTTTGTATAAAGCATTGTTGATTTAGAGTGTCCAATAAACCTACTGCATGTCTTTGGAATGTGGGAAGAAACCAGAGCACCCATATGAAACCCATGCAAACACAGGGGGGACATGCAGACTTCTCACCGAAGGCTGTCCAACTGATAATCGAACCAGTAAACCTCTTGCTGTGAGGTGGCAATGCTAATCGATGTGCCATTGTGCTGCAAAAAAATTAGGAGGATGTCTTCAGAGATTTCAATTTTGAAGGTATTTAGAATGTTATAACATTACATAATAATTTATAGTGGGTAACTGCAAGTCTAAGGCCAATTAAATGAGTCTTCAAACTCATGGTGGTATTAGCAGAACTACTTCCAAACTAATGAAACCAAAAAATGGGAAAATATGCAAGAACAATAAGATAATAAAGAAGGAAATTAATAGCAGGGACAGGATAATAAGGACAATTGTTAAAGCTAATCAGCACAATTATGAAAGAAACTTGCTGACGAACATCAAGGACATCAGGATTTTTTTCTTTTTGCTATATTAGGAAAGGAATGAAGTCAAATGTTAAGGAAGCTTACCCTTCAAAAAAAGAGTGCAGGTCAAACATGATGCAAAAATCGTTAACCTTTTCCTAGACTATTTTGTATTTTCATTTGGCAGTTCAAGTAATATACATGAGGAAGGATAATATTAACTCACACATTAGATAGCTCATAGAATGAGAGTGAAACCTTACTAAGTTGATTTTGCAAAATCTTCTAGAATGGATGAAATTACAAACAGGGATGTAAAAGTTTAAAATGTGTTAAAAATTTCATTTTGTAGCACTACCTGTATATCCATTGACTGGAAAGAAGCAATAGTAAAACCTATATTTAAAGGGAAGGGTTCAAGGAACAAAATTTAAAAAAATATGGACATCTAAGTCTATTATCAAACACCAACAGGGTCATGAAATGAGTAACTTTGAGGGAGTTATTCAGTGAGGTAAATTAAAGTCTGTAAGCTTTCAGAAGCCATGTAGCTGGAACGGTTGTATATCCTTAAGGGATCATTTACATGTTTCCCAGGGGTCTTCTTCAGTGGATGTTTAAGGAAGTACACAGTGAAGGAACTGGTTTTCCATTTTTTTTGCCTGCTTGGTTTCTCTTGATGACCCTTTTACTTGTTGTGATAAATTAAAGATTTGCAACATCTGTCAACATGTATACATAAATACATACATACATAAATACATACATAAAAGATTGCATGGTTACAGATTGTAACCAGATTTTTTTTATAACAACGTAATTACAGCAGTGGAGTGTAGGATAAAGGTCAGCACTATATGTATAGCTGCAGACTTTTACAGAGGAGACCATATATGCTTAATTAACAAGTTAGAAGTTTTGTATTTTTCACCTCAGATTATCAGTTGGACCAGTTAGTGGTTAAGCAATTGGAGATAGTTTGCTGTAGAAATACTTACAGTAAATACACTGGGTATGGCCAAGGGTTCTAAAGGCGTGATTCTGGGTCCTTTTCTCACATTCCATCAGTGAGACATTTTTTCATTGCTTCTATGCAGATGACCTAAAGTTAGCTAGGTACATTAACAAGAATGAATATTGTTTATTTATACAAATTGGATAACTTGCTTCAAAATGCCAAGAGTAACAACACTGTTATAAATAAAAGTCAAATATATGTGTATGGGAACTGTATCATATGGGTACACGTTAGGTGACAAGAATATCGAAGCAGTAGCAATTGTGAAAGATTTGGGTATTTTTGATGATAAACAGCTGAATCTTAAAGTGCACATAACCAGCTACAAAATCATAGGCTGCAGAATGAAATATGTTGAGGCAAGAGATAATAAGGAAATGAAGATAATGTTTATTTCATTACTGTGTTCCATGTTTGAATTTGGTAATATTCTTTGGAGTCTTTGACATAAAGATTTACTATCACAATTTGAAACTGTACAGATAAAATTTACAAAACAAATTCATGGTCTGTCTGAAGTTCAGTACAAGGATGGGCTCAATAAGCTAAACCTATTAATTTGGATCATGCAGATATGAGGAGACTTTATTCTTGTTCTCAAGGCTTCATAAAATCCCTGTTTATTAGTGCCTCGGTCTTGTAGATGAACAATGAAATGCATTATCTGAGAAGGTTAAAATATTAAAGATCTGGTTTCCTTTTGAGGAGCCTTGGACAGTTTTTTTTTCTGGCAAAAAAGGTATTTTGAATAGTAGGGTAAGGGTATAAACTCATGCTTGTATCCCTATTGCATTGTACTGTATTGTATATATTCTAGTTCCGTAGTTTCTTATCACACTACTACTCTTGGCTTAGGTCTTGTGTCATCTTTGATAAAATCCTTTCAAATCTATGCAGATTGCTTTTGCCTGCTCAGATATGCAGCCCCACAGAACAGGACATAATATCCTAAATGAAGCCTCTCATTAGATACCTTTCCTTAGCTCAGCAACACCACATTATATAAAACAGACTAACTGATAACAGAAGATATCATACAAAATAATTTCTTGACTATTTTCACTCCTATAGTAGAACTCATGCACTTATCCCTAACAAGCTGTCAGCTTGTATCGTAAAGGTTTCATTGCTCTTCTCTTCTTGTCTACATTAGTGACCTTAAGAATTTTCCTGCATTATACAGACTTATTATGTGAAGACTGTAGGCACCAACTGTGGCATGACATCTCAGTGAGGAGCACACTTGAAAGGAAATCATAGTATTGTGGATGCATTGTGTTTTAAAAAAGTGAAAATCACATTATCTTCTTCATTTGATTCATTTAGTAGTGTTCTGTGACTCAAAAAATGACCCCAACTACTAAGCAATGTGCTACATAAGATCTGAAGTAGGGAGTTCATTTGTCAGCAACCTGTGGGTCTTGGATCCGATATCGGATCCGAGCCGGCAACTTGTTTCAAGCTAATGGATCCGAGCTTCTAGCTCCTCCCTTCACCCATAATCCCCTGCTAACCCTCCATGACCTCAGATCTAGTTTGCCGCGCTTGTGGATAGCTGGATCCCCTTGAGCTCAACAAGTGAATTGTCAGATAAGTGTAGTTTTTCTGTCAAACTTTCTTTTTTTGTTTCAAAATATAAAGTGTGTAAGTGTTAGGTACCCTTTAGTAAAAAAATATATTTCTTTAATTAGTTTTTTCCCTCCCTTCGTTTGGTCGTTAGTGAGTGTGTGTGTGTGTTGTGTTTTTGGGGCCTGTGTGTTTGTGTAGTACTACCTTTTACTTTAAGTATGGCTGAGGCCCCAAAAGCCATTTTTTCAAAATGTACCGAGTGTGGCCATAAGCTCTCTCCGGCTGATGGCCACACTCGGTGCGTTCGGTGCCTTGGGATTGAACACCTCTCCTCAGGCTGTACCATTTGTGCAGCGTTCAACCCCAGGGCACTGAAAGAGCAGAGGTCGAAGCTGGTCTTGGCGGGACTTTTACCCCCGGACTCAGCTCCGGCCTCCGCTGCTCCCATGGCTCCACCACAGCCTGTGGTTGCTGCCATTCCTGCCCCCTTCCTCCGTCCGGGACTCAAACTCCCGCTAAAGCGTCGGAGGACAGGGAGGCCAGGAGGGAGAAACGGAGGGAGAAGCACCACAAGCGGCGGGCCGAGACCTCCGTTTCGGCCCTGCCAGCTAAGCGGGCTTCTCCCTCCACTGCTTCTAGGTCTCCTCCTCCCCGGCTCCGATCCCCTTGTTTCTCCCCGGGGCCGAAGAGGAGGAGGCCCGATCTCCATCGAGGTCATTGAGGTGGCATTCCAGGCCTGCCTCGGTGACCTCCTCGAGATCTACTTTTAATATGTCCGATGCAGACTTGGACCGGATGATGCGAAGGTTCATCCAGGCCAAGCTGCAGATGGGAGTGCTCTTGCCCCCCCCCCCTTTGGGGGGGAGCTCGACACCTTTTTTCCACCCTATTGCTCCTTCTCCGACCCGCTATCCGGGTTCGGAGCGTTCGGAGCCGAGCAGCGTTGGAGCCGGGGGTGGGTCGGCGCCGACATTACTCGGTACTTCGGATCCGACCCTGCCCTCGAGCCTGTCGGACCCGACCTCTCGGAGCCGTGGCCCGAGCTTCGGATCCGGGGGATTCAGTGTGCCTTCGGCTCCGTCCAGGTCGGAGCGCACTGGTCCTTCGGATCCGATGGTCTCGGCGCCAGTTCTGATCCCTTCATCGGATATGAGTGGGAGCCAACTTTCGGATCCAAGAGAGAGTGGTTCTCCCTCGGTCTTCGATGTTGTGGAGAGGGCTCTGTTGAGAGCATCCAGACCCCCGGTCCTTGTTTCGGCTCCTCCCTGCACTCCCTCTCTGCTGGGGTAGGCTTCCATCACCTGGCCAAAGGGACAGCCTGCTTCATTGTCACAGATGGTTCCATTGGAACAGGATGTTGCTAGCGAGGCCTCCTCGGACAGCCCCCCCGAGGAAGTGCCCCGCAAGCATAAGTGCAAGAGGAGGCACGTGGACTCCCCTGAGTCCTTAACCAAGAACACGGACTTGGAAGAAGGGGAAGGCTCCCCAGGATCCCCCCCTGATGATGTCTCCTTTGGAGACATCATGGAGATGCTGAGGATCAGAGGTGGGTGGTCTGCCCCCAAGTCTTCCTCCGACGAATCCGTGTTTCTGGAGGCATTCGAAGCAGGCCCGTCTACCTCTTGGGTGTCCCCTCCGGCCGACCCCCTGGTGGACCTCATTACCACCAGGGCGTGGAAGGATCCTGACACCATGGAGCCAATACCAAAACGCCTGGACAAAATACTTAGCCCCCCCCCAGACCGATCACACTGGAGTAAGGGCCCCCCCGTAGATACCATGTTGACGGCAGCCACGAAGAGGGAATTGGCTCAGGAGAGCCCCTCAGTCCATCCACCGAGCAAGGAGTCCCACTCGATGGACCGCTTAGGGAAGCGAATTTTTAGTTCAGCAACCTTCTCGGTAAGGTCTCTGAACTATATGGCACATGTCATCAGGATGCAGCGGGATCTTATCAAAGAATACGCTGCCTCCCCTCCTGAGTCCATGCTGGCGGATGACAAGCAATTGTACTCCACCCGAATTGCCACTCTGAGATCAATTTCTAATACCTCTATGCGGCTATTGTTCCACGCCACAGAGGGAGCCGCTAGGGCTAGCGGAGCAGGCCTAGTCATGAGACGTCAAGCCTGGCTCCGTCATTGTGACTTTGCGGAGCCTTTTAAAGCGTCCTTTGCAAATGCCCCTTTCGATGGTTCTGCCCTGTTTGGCAAAACGGTTCGTGCGACACTTGTCCAGAGCGAGAAGGACGGGAAGACGTCTGCCGTCGGAGTCCGCTTCTCTGCTCCCCAGCGGTCCTTTTCGAAGAACCAAAAGGGTCAGAAGAAGATGTGGTTCCGGAAATCGCAACATTCCCAACCCGCTCCGGACAACCAGTCCTACCGTGGCAGAGGGGGACAGGGAGGACGCCGGCCCAGGGGCAGAGGGGCTCCGAGAAACTTTGGGTCCAGAGAACCTTTCTCTGAGCGGCCTGCGCAGCAGCCCTGAAGGGTTGCCCGGCTGCTCCACTCTGTAGGCAGTCGGGGGGCGCTTCTCAGAGCACCTAGCGGCATGGGAGTCCATCACTACAGACCGCTGGGTGCTTATATTATATCCAGAGGGTACAAAATACCATTACTTCATGTCCCCAAACTCAAAAACCTCCCCGATGTACCACCCGATCAGAGGGAGGCCGCAGCTACAGAAATTCAGCAGCTGCTAAGAAAAAGAGCCATCCAGCCCGTCCCCCAAGACCAGCTCGGATTAGGGTTCTACTCCACGTTCTTTTTGGTGCCAAAAAAGACGGGGGACTTGAGACCGATTCTAGACCTTTCCCGCTTGAACCTGTCAGTAACCAAGGAAAAATTCCGAATGGTCACTCTTCAATCTATTCTTCCCCTTTTAAGGGAAAACCATTGGATGTGCTCTATAGACCTCAAGGATACGTACTACCACATTCTAATGGACAGACGATCCAGGAGGTTCCTCTGCTTCCGGCTGGGAGCCAGTCACTATCAGTTCAGGGTCCTTCCCTTTGGCCTCACCACAGCCCCCAGGGTGTTCACCAAGGTATTAGCAGTGATTGCGGCCCACCTGAGACTCCAGGGAATACAGGTCTTTCCGTACCTGGACGACTGGCTCCTGACCGCCTCAACAAGGCATCTACTTTGCTCAGCAAGAGACTTCTTTCTCCGCCTAGCCCCACAGTTAGGCATTACCATCAATGTCGACAAATCCCTTCTGGCCCCAACACAAGTCATAGAATTCATAGGTGCCAGAATAGACACCAGAGAGCTACGAGCCTTCCTAACCTCCGAGAGAATATGGAATTTGCAACTCCATGTGCGGGCTATCCTCCAATCAGAGACTTCTCCAGCGGAATTGGTCTTGAGGGCACTTGGCTCCATGGCGGCAGCGATTGCGCTTCTTCCATGCGCCCGTCTGAACATGCGGGTACTGCAATGGACACTTCTAGTGCAATGGTCCTTTCTATCCCTTCCTCTTCACCACCCCATTGCTATCAGCAAGGCTTGCAGGAGGGCTCTGTTATGGTGGCTCCAAGCCTCGGACCTCCATACGGGCCGTCCCTTCTGCACCTCTCCCCCTCTCGCCACGGTGACCACGGATGCCTCCCGCCTCGAGTGGGGGGAGCATTATTCAGGCAGGACAGTCCAAGGCACGTGGAACGACACAGAGACCTCCCTGCATATCAACATTCTGGAGAAGAGAGTGGTGCTGTTCATGTTGCAAGCACTTCAGGATCTCCTCCCCATAGGAACGATTGCGATTCAGTCGGACAACATGTCGGTTGTCTGGTACATCAACAAACAGGGGGGAACCAGATCTTACCCCCTATGCCGCGAAGCCATGAGAGTATGGGAATGGGCGATCTCCACCAACCGCTTTCTCATTGCAATGCACACTCCGGGATGGACCAACATCCTAGCGGACAAGCTCAGTCACACACTTCTTACCCCATACGAGTGGTCTCTCAATCCACTAGTAGCGAAGCAGATATTCACAATCTGGGGGCAACCCTGATGCAATCTTTTTGCGTCTCCATCAAACACCAAATGCGACAATTTCTTCGCTCTAATCCCCCCTCCAGGGGAATCTCCAAGAGACGCTCTGGTGCATGCTTGGCCACCCGGTCTACTTTATGCCTATCCAACGCTACCCCTGATGCTGCAACTCTTACAGAAAGCCTCACGGTTGGGGAGCAGAATGATCCTCATTGCCCCATTCTGGCCTCGGCAAATTTGGTTCCCTTACCTGTGGTCTCATCTTGTGAATCCTCCTTGGATTCTAGATCCCATTCCGGATCTCATCTCCCATCCGTCGAACTTATCGACCCCAAACCTGGGCAATCTGAAACTGACAGCTTGGTTGCTCCAGTTCCACTCCTAGTTAGGACTCCCGATATCTCTTCACCAGTCAAAGCCATCCTTGTGGCAGCGCATAAGCCTTCCACCAGGAAAGTGTACCGCAGTAAATGGAAACGTTTTTCCATCTGGGCGGAGCATCATGATCTAGATCCCTTTACGGCTCCCCTTCCGTCTATATTAGACTTCCTAACCGAGCTTTTTCAGGAAGGCGCTAGTTGTTCAACTATCAAAGTGCAATTGGCAGCCATATCACATTACCATGTGGGACATGATACAGGGCCTTTGATGTCGGCCATGTTGTGTAAAACCTTTCTCAAGGGCACCTTCTTACTTAGACCCCCTATAAAGGAAGCCGTGCCACCATGGGATCTTGCACTAGTTCTTCAAGTCTTTACTGCTCCACCTTTTGAACCCGCAGCTTCAGTAGATCTCAAATTCCTGTCTTGGAAAACAGCATTCTTTGTAGCCATCACTTCAGCAAAGAGAGTTTCGGAGCTTCAAGCTCTTTCTGTGAAGCCTCCTTATTTGATCTTTCACCCAGACAGAGTGTACCTCAAGATCAATCCCTCTTTTCTTCCCAAGATAGCATCAGAAACCAACATAAATCAATCCATAAATTTACCGGTTTTCTTCCCTAAATATCAGAATAAGGGAGAGTACAAGCTGCACTCATTAGATGTTCATAGGCAGCTTCGTTTTTATACTCCTAGAACAGCTGGCTATAGGCAATCCGACCAGCTGTTCGTTTCCTTTGCCAAATTTAATTTGGGGAAAGCAATTTCAAAAGTATCTTTATCACGCTGGATTTCTCAATGTATCCTATTGGTGTATCAACTCTCTGGGAGATCCGCACCAGAAGGAGTTCGTGCTCATTCCACCCGCTCCATTTCTACTTCTGTGGCCTTCAAGTCTAGAGTTCCATTGGATGATATTTGTTCGGCAGCCACTTGGGCTTCATCTCATACCTTTATTAACCACTACAAACTGGACGTGATTTCTAGAGGGAGAGCATCCTTTGGCTCTGCGGTGCTTCGCAATATCCTTCCATGATGGCCACCCAAGGTGCAGGTAGCTGGGGACTCTGTCCCACAGGTTGCTGACAAATGAACTCCCTACTTCAGATTTAGAAGTTATGTACTCACCATAACGTTCCATCTGAGTAGGTAGCTTCATTTGTCTAAATCTGTTGAACCCACAACGAATATCACCAATAAGAAAAAGCTCACGACCAGAGAAATCACCAGGACCAGGATACAGTTAGTTTAATACAACAATTTCTTTATTCCACGTACAACATCCACAGTCAAAAATTCACTTAAAAAGTAATGCAGTCAAGCGCTTTCGCCCGGGCTCTCCCAGGCTTTATCAAGACAAAAATACAACAAATGTGCTTGCATTATATACCTATGCCTTCCCAATTATTTAATCATGTTAAGTAATTTGATTGTTCCTACTTTTTAAAAGAGTTAAAAAGTTATTTAATACTTAAGGCTATATAGTCAAATATTTAAATATTCACAGGGTCCACATCAACAAAATAATTTGTGACATTCATGAAATCTGTATACTTTATAAATGAATTTAATAAATATAAGTTTATAGATATTATTAAATATAAAATCATAAATTTATTGTTCATATATAAAAAATAGTTTAAATATTTCTAAATATATTTATAAATTAAATGTCATATTAATTATTAGATATAAAATAAAAGATGTGTGTGTAATAAGTTGTTCCAAAAAAAGGGGATCATAAAAGGCCAATTAATAAGGGCCTCCAGAATTTGTAGTATGGACATACTTTATCACAAAGAATGTGAATACCTCAAAGAATTGTTTTTAGAAAAAGGCTACCCAAAAAATTTGTTTGAAATTTTGGCTAATGAGGTGTCCCAAAAAAGAAATACGCAATTTCCCCCATTACTTGGTAATACAAAGCTCCAAGAAACTGTCACCTAAAAGAATGATAACATCACAAAAAGCCTTTCTTTTCTATACACATATAACATGAACAACTCAGAAATTGAAAGCACTATTTACAGATTTTGGCCCATTCTATCTATTAATGATGATCTTAGAAAAAGTATTCCCAATAGACCACAATTTGTGAGAAGAAGGGATTGCAATTTAAAAGAATTATTAGAAAGGGAAACATTACCTAGTAGTAAGAAGAACCAACTCACCAGAGGAACCTATAAATGCAATTCCTGTAACCAATGTTGTTTTATGTTAAACAACAAAGGTTTATATCTAAAATCCAGAAATATGAACCTATTTCCATCAGGTCATTTTAATTGCAACTCCAAAGGTGTAGTTTATTTGGGGTTCTGCCAGTATTGTTTATGTTTTTATGTTGGCAAAACTGAAAGGACCCTAAAAAAAAGGGTATATGAGCACATTTATGAAATTAAAAGTAAAAAAGAATTGAATGCTTTTTATAAGCACTCTTTAGTTTGCAGTAATATGTGCTTAAAATTCTTTGTTTTGGAGCAAGCATTCAACAGTATAAGAGGGGGTGACTGGAAAGCATCCCTGGAGTATAAAGAATTGTTATGGCAAATAAAATTAAATGCCACAAAACCACCAGGGCTCAATGATGCCATCAGCATCAACAGTGCCCTTAAACTACGAAGGGCCAAACTGTAAAAAAATTTTTATTTATAAATGAAAGGATTTTTTCACTTGGTTTTATGTTTACAGTTGTAACATGATAAAATTATAACACACTTGGAACAAATATTTATAAAATTATAAAAAAAAATTTTAAGTATTTATTTTTGTATTTAATATGTAAGATAACTTATTATAATATTAGTACGTATAGTATAATTTATGAATATTAATTTATGCACAGTACCTTAACACTTTTTAACCTTTTTAGCTTATTACACACACATCTTTTATTTTATATCTAATAATTAATATGACATTTAATTTATAAATATATTTAGAAATATTTAAACTATTCTTTATATATGAACAATAGATTTATGATTTTATATTTAATAATATCTATAAACTTGTATTTATTAAATTCATTTATAAAGTATACAGATTTCATGAATGTCACAAATTATTTTGTTGATGTGGACCCTGTGAATATTTAAATATTTGAATATATAGCCTTAAGTATTAAATAACTTTTTAACTCTTTTAAAAAGTAGGAACAATCAAATTACTTAACATGATTGAATAATTGGGAAGGCATAGGTATATAATGGAAGCACATTTGTTGTATTTTTGTCTTGATAAAGCCTGGGAGAGCCCGGGCGAAAGCGCTTGACTGCATTACTTTTTAAGTGAATTTTCGACTGTGGATGTTGTACGTGGAATAAAGAAATTGTTGTATTAAACTAACTGTATCCTGGTCCTGGTGATTTCTCTGGTCGTGAGCTTTTTCTTATTAGCTTCATTTGTCTGCAATCATCCCCTCCTCCTTCCCCCTGGCCTTCTTCAGATCTATTTGTAGTTGGATACCCATTTTTATGGGTAAATATTGAGGGGCAAACTCGATCTGAGGTCATGGAGGGTTAGCAGGGGATTATGGGTGAAGGGAGGAGCTAGGAGCTCGGATCCATTAGCTTGAAACACGTTGCCGGCTCGGATCCGATATCGGATCCAAGACCCACAGGTTGCAGACAAATGAAGCTACCTACTCAGATGGAACGTTATGGTGAGTACATAACTTCTAATTTCATCACATTAAAGGGCCACTAACAGCTTCTCATTATACATTTTCTTCTGTCCTTTATTTTCCTTCTCTACATATTATTTATTTTACCTTTAACATGTTTCTGCTGGTGTAGGACTACTTAAGTAAAGTCCATTATCACTTGATTAACAAAGAGATTGCAGTGATGAAGAATGATGTTAATCGGTGCAAATCCACATTGCACAATAAACCGTACACTGCCATTGACAGAGATCCTTGTTGAGTGGTTTGTCTTGTATCACTGCATAGTTTGATACACAGAGGCATTTAAATGTAGTCATTATGGCCAGGACCAACACACAGAATGCACATACAGAATCAGGAATGAGTAGTCCATTCACCTTGCACATGTTTTGTACTGCAGGAATGATGCTCCTGGTTCCACAAGCACATACCTACAATGGCAAAAGAACTGCAGTGATACCCTGAGTCACACTGATCCCTACTACAGACTTTACTCATATTCCTGCAGTTGCTCTAATCCATGGCTGATCAGGGAACCAATATCTCTTATACTGTGCAGCAAATCTTCACACTTCCTAAACTGACTGATCAGAAAGTCAATGATTAGCACTGTTCTCTTCAGACCATCACATCCATATTTGGTGACTGGTTGCATTCACAGTACATAAATTCAGTTATTCATTCTCTTACCAGTCGTTGGGCATGATGTTATGTGCGCATGTGTGTGTATGGGGGTGGGGTGGGTATTAGAAACCCAGATTTATGAACAGCAAGAATATGAGTAGGGTGTGTTAATATGATACTTTTTTACAGGAGCATAGCTTTAAGCTGTGGAACTGAAAGTCAGCTTGCAGGTTGTAACCCCCTCTGCCAAATGCGTAACTGCCCATCTCCAGACAGTGCATGTTTTATTGCAAAAAAAAAAGTCATTTTGAAAAATAAAAAAACATTTAGCAAAATATGTATAAGACATGATAAATATGACACTAGAATTTTGAATTCTGTCACATATCTTTGCCCAAACTAAATACATACATATATTTTTAAAAGTGTGTCTTACTATGCCCATCCATGCATATGTGATACTTTTCTCGAATGGAATACATCTTTCTTAGTACAATCATTGAAAAGAAATAGGAGCAGCAGTAATTGGCAAGGCTTGGATCATGTACATAACATTACTGTGGTGAGCTGCCCTTAGTAAACCCACCATTCTGGGTCACAAATCTTGTAAACCTGTAGTTTCATCAGTCTTTTAGCATAAGCCAGTTTTTAAGATGTCACACTGTTCTTTCCTTTGTGCAAGATATATACTTTATTTTTTCAGCTGCTGATCCCATATATGACACAATGTGCATTTCTTTAGCAAGCAGTTGTACAATAGTAAAGTAATAGCCCATCATTTTGTTACATTTGTTCTAAGGTAATCTGATGTGTAGCACTCCATGTACTTTAGTTTGCCTGGCATTTTAACTTCCTCTTCCCTTTTTCTCTTGCATGAGCAGCTGCTTTGTAAAATCTTCCAAAAGCCGTAACAATTACAGCACTTTGAAAAGTCTCTTAAAATGTTGGCACATATATTTGTTTCTGTGTTTTTGAATCAAGAAACAACACTGTTTAATGCATGGTAGGAAGTGTTACAATCTGCTTGTTTGCTTTTCTATCTTAAATGCAGTGTGTCTTGTACTAATTAATTAAAACTGTCTACAGGTTAGAAGAGGACTTGAGTATTTAATTCACTGTGCACTAGGATAGAACTTGTCTTACAGAATTCCCATTATTTTTTTAAATCTGTTGTAGCGAGGAATTACAGTAAGCAGTACATGCTTGAGCTGTGCTGCCAGTGTGAATATCATTACCTAATTTGTCAGTCTAATCAGTTTTGTTAAAACACATTTGGCCTTTAATGTATTTTAAGATAAGTGCTGCATTCTTAAAACTAAATGGGTTGGAGCCATTTTAGCTCACTTGTTTGCTGCCATAATGGCTGTTTCATGCCTGATTTAATAATCTTACTAATTCTGAGGACTGCAAGGTAGTGGTAAAACTGCATAAATTGTACTTGTAATAAGTATAACAGTTCAAAAAATCTGCTATGAAGCAGCTTCCACACTTTGGCATCTTTTCACATTCATCACTTCAGACCTGAAATGCTTTATATTCATATATATTTAAAATGGGCCCTCAATCAGCTCTTGATTTATACTGTGACTGTCTGCTACCCCTCTTGCTACCTTAGTCTCAACTACAGATGGCTGAAAAACAGTTATAGTTAGTGAAAATGCCATCTTCCAAACCCATATGAGATAAATGCATACTGTGAATATGAATATCCTGCAGCTGACAGTATGGTCAAAACAAGCCTCACTGACCAACACCATTTCTCAGTAGCTAGAAATGGAAACGGAGTGTGGTGGGACTGTGGAACATTAGAAATCTGCAGAGCAAAATATAATTTTGTGTGTGTGTGTGTGTGTGTGTGTGTGTGTGTGTGTGTGTGTGTGTGTGTGTGTGTGTGTGTGTGTGTATTAACAAGTGGGTTGGTGTTGGTCCACAACTTTCTGTGCTTGTCTACATACCTGTGCAAAGAAGTGTTTTGAACCATGTCTTTGCTTTGTACTATGCATATATGTATGTATATGTGTGTATATATATATATATATATATATATATATATATATATATATATATGAAAAAGAATGATTACACATAAAACTGTATACACATGACACTGATTCACACAAAATTGAATGCCATCAATAAGTACTATATTGGAATAATATAAACCACCCAAAACTACCGTAAACATCATTATTTTCAGGGGTCAAGTCTTCCTGCATCCCCAGTGTGAGGGATTACCCCCCACCCCACCCTTTGCTATCTGAACTCCAAAATCACACTGCAATGAAGAAAGTGTATAATCCCAAATCCTTTTGCACTACTTTCTTCCACATATGACACATTCACAAACCTACTGATGTAGCAAACTCAACTCAGTTGAACCTCAAGTTATTACTGCTCATTTCCAGGAACTTAAACAAACAAAAAAAAAACTACACTCCCTTCAAGCCCTCCTCACACTTGAGAATATAGACATCTGTGTAGTTACAGAGACATGGTATAAAACAACAGTGAGTACCCGGCAGTTCAAGGCTTCAGTGCCTTCCTTACTTTTAGACCAGTAGCTGCCCAAACAATGGCTGAAGGAAGAGGTGTCTCAATATACATCAGTAATAAGCATACCTCTAGGGTGGTCAAACAGGTATCCCATACCATATCTTAGCCAGCTATAGGTCACCCTGCATGTCCCAAGAAGCTCCCAATGCATATTTTGACCTACTTGAAACACATAACATCCAACCAAATACCCTACTCACTCACAGACTTTTAATTACCCCTGTTTAGACTGGGAATACTACATAGCCTCATATCTACAGGCACAGAGATTCCAGGACTTTATAAATACAAACACCCTTGAACAAACAGTGAATACACCCACTAGAGGCTCCAACATACTGGACCTTATGCTTATAAATATGGGAGAATGCTGCACCCCTCCCCATGTCTCATCCTCACTGGTAAGGTCCAACCATTAAAGCTGCCTCCTTTGAAATCAAAATCAACTCCATAATCCCATTAAAACCAGTAACAGTTAGGAACTATTCCAAGGCAAATCATCTTTTATTAAGTGATGTCAAAATTCAATGCCCCTCCAAATCCAGAGAACACATATGCTGAATTGCTCTCAGAAACTCTGTACAACCATTCAATGGCTGTATAAAGGCTGCTGTACCTACCAGAAGTAAGCCCAGAACTAGAACTAGAAACAAACTGCCGTGGTGGCATCCCAAATTAAACAGTATATACAAAAAAAGGAAAAAAAATTATGTCAAAAATCAGAATGGGTAGTTCCTGTAAAGATAGAAACTCTTTCATCAAAGTAAATAGGCAACTAAGAGGGATAATTAAGTCAAGCAAAGCAAACTTTGATGTTAAGATAGCCTCCCAGTTGAAACATAACTATAAGGCCTTCTTTAGCTTTATCAGAAATTTTGCTTTGTGTGTGTGGTGTGTGTGTGTGTGTGTGTGTGTGTGTGTGTGTGTGTGTGTGTGTGTGTGTGTGTGTGTATATTTATATATATATATATATATATATATATATATATATATATATATATATATATATATAAACACTTTATAATCTCGAAATACTGAAATGTCGAATTTCAGTATCTAGAGACTATAAAGTCGAAGTTCTGAAATAGCAAAAGTGCATAATCGTGAATTTGAATATCTCGAATTCGCAATTATAGCTTTACGCTATGTAATGTCTGGGGTTGTATGTGGATGGTGTGCGGTGCCATGTGTGGATTTAGGTGTAATGTCAGGTAAGTGAGTGTTTTGTAAGGGTTTTGGGTGGGAGTTTGAGTGTATGTGAGTGTGCTGATATATGTGTGTGTGTGTGTGTGTGTGTGTGTGTGTGTGTGTGTGTGTGTGTGTGTGTGTGTGTGTGTGTGTATGTGTGTGTGTGTGTGTGTGAGAGACTGTAGAATGTGTGTGTGTGTGTGTGTGTGTGTGTGTGTGTGTGTGTGTGTGTGTGTGTGTGTTTGAGTTTGCTTTTGTTTTCTGTTTGTGTAATCTCGGAGTTAGTATACATAAGTAGGGGGGTATGGGGGGCAGGAGGTTTTGCCCCCTTGCTTATTTGTGATGTAGGTTTGTGGCTGTGTGTTGTTTTGTTTGTTTATTTTGTGGTGTATGTGTTGTGGTATATGTGTGGTCCAGTGTTTGCTGTGTTTTCGGTGTTTTAAATTTCGTGGTTTTGGGCTTTCGGTGTTGTGTGGATTCGATTTCATGGTCTCGAAAAACTGAAATTCGAGATTTCAGTCTTTCAAGATTATGAAGTGAATCTATATATATATATATATATATATATATATATATTCTTTTTTACAGTTAAAGAGAGAGAGACAAACACACACACACACACACACACACACACACACACACACACACACACACACACACACACACACATTCTCCTTCTCTCTCACATACAGACATATGGGTTATATCTTTCAATGGATATAATACCTGGTTAGCTTCCAAAGCTTAAGGGCACTTTCCACATGCTCAACTGTTAATCAGTGAGCAGAGCTGAGTAAAGAGTGGTGTGGGTGCCAAACCCTTCAGAGCTTTCCTGATGCAAAACCTGCTCTTCTTGTGAGCTTTCAAGGATAGGAGATCAGCTCATGTTTCTGCATTGTGGGCTTATAGTTCCCCATGGGGGAGAAAACTTACAGATCTTATTTTATATCACAAAAGTTAACTTTTCCTGTAAAGGTATTATTGTAAGCTAACAAAAAGTGTTTTAATGTTGTGTGTTTTGGTCACTTTTTACTAGGAGTGTTACATTTTACTGTTGAGGAAAACGTTGTTAAAACATATTTTAAAACTACATTTTTCTATCTAAAAATTGTGTTAAATCACTGTTGTTGTCTGGGTAAGTGTTTGAAGTATTTTTCACTGCATTTTTAATGGCAAAAATTACTTTTTTAAATATACATCTGTTTCAAAAACTAATGCTGGCAGACTTCCACGGGATTAAGTCATATTTTCCAGCTTCACCATGGAACAACCTACAATTTCCGCAGTTCTTCCTTCTTCCAGCCACAAAAAAGAAAAAAAAATCCAAGTAACCTTTGAAAAAAAGCTACTAAATTGCCTCAGCTACAGATGGATGACTCTGATGTGGCCATTACTGTTTCCTCAGTCCATTCATCTTTTTCTTTGGTTTCCTCTGGTGTAGTCCCTACAGTCGCCATGGACTGGGGATTAGACACATCCTGGCAGTTGTTGGGTGTCATGGGTAAAGTAGAAACAGTCTTTTAGGTCTTGAAAGAAAAGGCAGGAAATACCTCTCTGATTAGCCAGACTAGGATTCCTATCCCCCAGGAAGGTTTTACCTGCTAAAAATAGGTATGCGTCTTTATAAAATCCTCTCAAAATGAAGCAAACTGTCAGGAATTTGTCTTCACCTGTGTCTTTTACTTTATACAAGAGTATATTAGTTCAGGCTCTAGACCCTACCAGTTCTGCAGTTTCTAGTAAGAGAAAAGTAGGTTCTTAACTGACTGATGATGTTTAAAAAGTTAAACAAGAAAATGATTATGAGAGGATAAATTCTGTTTTCTTTCTTCAGGTTTGTGATTCTGATTCTGAAGAAAATCAGCTACAATTTCATGACCTTACTCTTCTTCCTTTTATTCTTCCAGTATTAGAGAATGTATTTATTGCCGTCTGTAACTTGCCTGATAGCAAGCTTGCTGCTCCTAAAAAGCATATAGCTTGTTTAAAGTTGTTCAGTCTTATAAGTTTTTATTTTTAACCCCAGATCACATCCATCAGTGACTTACCCAGAAAACCCAACTGCTGCTAAACATCTGGTTAATGACAGTCCCTCCCTCCCTCTCTGACAAGGATGAGTAAGCCTTTCAAAAATTTGGAGGAAAAGTGCATTCTTCTGCAACACTTATTTTTAGAATTCTCAGTTGTCAAGCTCACAAATTAAAGTTTATCCTTGCCTCTTTTGAGAATATAAGGAATATTGTGGCATCTTTTCCCTTCTATAAAGAAAAATCATATTTGTGCAATCTTATTGCTTCTGCGTATCAAGTAACTAAAACATTCTTTGAAACGTTTTAATTCAGCTGATGACACTTCCAGAGCTGCTGCTATTGGAACTGTTATGAGGAGGTTTACTTAGATGTGTACTCAGAATTTTCCTGAGGATGTTAAATCTGAAATTTTGAACTGTTCCTTAGTTAGAGAGGTAGTATTTGTATCATCTGCTGCAGAGGTCTTTAAAAATGTGATAGAAAGGGGAAGATGGATTAGGGAGCTTCCCAGACTTTTCATTCCTCCTTCTCCAAATGTGTCAGGGGTTTTACTGCTACCTCTGCAACATTTTACAGGAAACAAAACAAACAAGCACAGCAAGCTTCTGGTAAGCAGAACTGCTAAAAAGCAATGGGGGGTAGGGGGGGTCCAAAACCAAAGGAGGAGCTCCCCCTCCCCCAGAATCAAGGACAGTCTAACAAGTCTGAATGACTATCTTTAGAATTTTTCCCCCTTCTCAGCCTGGCAAACCTTTCATTCTTCCCCAAAATCTAAATCATTATTTCTCTCTCTTTGGCAACAGATAGTCTTAGACAAATTATCTCTGAGAGTGATTCATCAGGGATACAGACGCCAATTGGAATCTCTCTCTCCTTTTCAGGGGATTCCTCCTCATTTGCCAGATCAAACTTCTCTTTTCCCACTTGCCATTCAACATCTGCTCACTCAGGGGTTTGAAAGAAGCTGCCCCTCCTTCTCAGATAGAAGAGGGTTCATGGAGACCAGTCCTAGAACTTTCCTTTTTAAACAAGTTTGTAACAGTTACAAAGTTCAAAATGTTATCATTTCACAACCCATTACCTTTCATTCCCTATTTAAGCCTTTTGGTGACCCTAGATTTAACAAATGCTTATCATTACATTTTGGTAACACCATATTTCATTTCAAATACTTCATACGGTTTTCTGTATCTGGATTATACTTTCAGTTGCCTGGATTACCCTTTGGGTTACCACTGCTCCAAGTATGTTTACAAAGTATCTAGCTTCAGTGATACCCTTCTGCAGAGTGCAAGGTATTCACATTTTTCCTTATTTAGATAATGTGCCTATCTTTGCATTTTTTTTTCAAATTGTCAGAAATCTCTCATTGGATGAGACATCTCCTGCACAGATCAGAATTTTAGGAGAACAACCAAAAATCTTATTTGACTCCTTCTCACAGGATTGTTTTCCTAGGGTGCCTCCTAAATACCTCAGTTCAAACAGCTTTTCTTCCACAAGAAAAAGTAGATGTATATCTAGAGCTTTTCTTCATTTTCCACTTTAACAAAAGTGTCAGCAATGAATTTCTCACGATACTAAATTTCTTGTCATCGATAATTATCATGATTGCCCTAACAAGACAGAAAAAATGAATGGTACCTAAGATCAGTATGGTCCCAGCATCAACATCCCTGACATTCCACATTCTTGTTTTGGGGTTAGCGAGAAAGGAAATTCTTTGATGGAGAGACCAATGTTGTGTGAATCCAGGTCTCCCATTTTCCCTTCCAGCTCCACCACAGTCTATTATACCACATGCCTCACACTTTACTTAGGGAGCATTGTCTATGGAACCAAAATGTAGGATCTTTAGAACAAAAAAACAGACCAAAACACAAACGTAAAAGAGATGTTGGCAGCTATAAATGCTCTCAACTCTCTCAGTCATCTATCACAACAATCATTTGGAAAGATTATACACCAGAACTCCATGGAAGAAGTCCTAGAAACACATGGTTCATAGGTTCATAGGTAGGTACTAGGCTACCAGCCCAAGGGCCTATGTAAGCCTAGCCAACAAGGTTCTCTGGCTTACGCCACCCAAGAAAGTTATTTTCCTGTGCCACTGTCGAGCAGAGACACAGAAGTGATCCCTGGGGGGTATTTCCTATTTCCCATCCACTCATCAAGATTTTTCTTGAAGAGTGCTAATGAAGAACTTTGCTTGACATAGATGGGTAGCCTGTTCCAGAGTACGGGAAGTCTCTGGGACAGAAATCTATCCCTCCAGCATGTCCTGTTTATTGTGGTGACAAGGTTTAGGTCCTTAGAGCGTGTAGCTCGGAGGGATTGGGATTTCTTTAGGTGTAGCATGTCCAACAGCTCTGGGTTTGACATAGCTTTATATGTTAGGCAGAGATCACCTTGGAGTAGGCGATATGCTACGGAGTAAAGCTGGAGTTTTTTGAGGCGGTCAGTGTTGGGCATTTGTTTGCGGCCAGTAATCCTCTTTTTAAGGTACTTCTGTGGCCTTTCCAACTGCTGCAGATGTCTTGTGAGGTACATTCCAAAAGGGGCGTTGTACTCTATAACGGGTCTAATGAGTGTTGAGTAGAGAGGAACAATGACCTCTTGAGAACCCTTTTATGATGAGGTGTGCCACGTAGAAGGACTTCCTGACTGCTGTGCCAATGTGACTATCAAAGGAGAGACTACTGTCCACCTGGGTCCCAAGGTCTCTTATCACACATTCGGTGTTAATTAGATTGCTGCCTATGTGGTAGTTCATGGGTACAGAGTTTTTACCAAAGAGGACGACACTGCACTTTTTGGCATTGAGCTTGAGGCCATGGCTCTGACACCAGGCATCTGTCTCAGCGAGGCCCTTCTGTAGGATGTCCACATCATTTGGGGACTTGACTATGGCTCCAAGTTTGCAGTCATCTGTGAACTTCGTTAGCCAGAGGCCTTTTGTGTTAGCCTGTACTTCAGGGAAGTAGATACCAAACAGGAGAGGTCCCACGATGGAACCCTGTGGTACTCCACTTGTCACTGCTTTGAGGTCAGATTTGGAGTCTCCAACTTTTACAGTGTGGGTTCTGTCAGTGAGCCAGTTGGCAACCCATCTGGTGACATAGGGATTTATACCTAGTTTAGTGAGTTTAGCTATAATTCCAGAATGGGGGATGGTGTCGAAAGCCTTGGCGAGGTCAAGATAGGCTGTGTGAACCACCTTACCCTCATCTACGGCTTTGGTGACTGCCTCAAAGAAGTCGATCAGGTTCAGGAGGCATAATCTGCCTTTCACAGACCTGAACTGGGCGGGATCCAGAGTTTGGAGGTTACCACTGTCTTTGTTTATGAGTTCCATGATGATACTTTCCATGGCCTTGCAGACCAGGCTCATCAGGCTAATAGGTCGATAGTTCCCGGGATCAGTGGTGGCTCCCCCTTTATGGAGTGGGATAGCTGTTGCTGTGCGCCATTCAGTGAGCATAAAGCCTGATGCGAGGCTATTATTGAACATGGTGCTTAAGTGGGGAGCCAGTTCGTTCTGAAGTTGGTGTAAAATGCAGCCTGGAATGTTGTCCGGTCCCATGGATGCTGTGATTTTGGCTTTACAGAGTGCAGCTTTTACCTGCGTAGTTGTGATTACAGGGACTCTGAATTCTTCCTGTATAGATATGGGCCCTTTAGGGGGTGGGGGTGGGGGTAAAGTTAGCACTGAACCCATCTGCCAGGATGTTGGCAATATCAGTTGGTTCTGTAATTTTTCTGCCTTTGTGCTGTAACTCAGAGCAGATCTGGGTATTGCCATCAAGATTCTTGACATAGCTACAGAATGCTTTGTGGTTGTCCTTAGAATTAGTGGCAATTTTGTTTTCGTAGCTAGCTTTGGAGGATCTTATAAGGGATCTCAGCTTCTTACTGAGGCTGACCAGGGAGCTCCTCCACTCATGGGATTTTACTCTCTTTTGCAACAGTTTCTTCCTTCTGTTGTACAGTTTGTTTATGGCAGGGAACCACCAGATTGGCGTCCTTTTTTTGGAGGATAGCATCTTGGTTCTGTTTGGGATAGCACGATCCATGCACTCGTGTAAGTGCTTATAGAGTGCATTTGTGTAGGATTGGGTGGGTGTATTTGGCCAAGTGTGGACGTTGTCCATGTTTCTACATAGGCAAAACAGAGCAGAAATTTAACAAACGAATATACTCCCACTTGTACAGTATCAAAAGAAAAAATGAGAATAATGCCCTATTTAGGCATATCAAAAAATATGATGAGAGACACACATTTAAATTTGGAATAATTGATTTTGTAAATATACATACTAGGGCTGGAAACTACAAAGAAGAACTATTATTTAAGGAAACTTGGTGGCAACTTTACACTGATGCGGCACATGAGCCAGGAATAAATGAAGCAATTAGTATCAAATATATGTTGTGACTTAGAAGTCAATATTTGTGATGATTTTAATTTAATTCTTATTCCACACATTGCTTAGTAGATATAGCAATGTTTTGTGCACAGATTATAATATGTCTGATGTTATGGTCATATATTTATTATACACAGATATTTAGATAATTTTATATCATTGTATATTTACATCTGTTGGCTTTTTTAAAAAATCTAAGAGTAGGGAACTATGAAAGTACATTTATGTCATAAATGGCAATGTTGTATTTTTAGTAGGTTACAACAGTGTATGTCACTTTAAAAAATTTTGTAGAAGGGATTTTGGCGCCTAAAGTTTATTTAAGTGTAATTGTATTCTTTTGGTTTAGTTCTGATGAAGATCATTTATATGAGTGAAAGCGCTAAACTCTGTGTACTGTTAATTTAGAATAAATATATTTTTTATATATTTATCGCTCCTGTGTTTTCAGCAGCTTGGTGAGATTTGCAAGCTTCCCAAGACCCGAGGGGATTCAGTGTGTTATTTTCTGTTCTGGTGTTTGTACACGCTGACATTCAGTTTTCGTTTCTATCCGTTTGTACCCCATGGAGTCTGTTCGTGAAGCTGCATCCCCGCTGAGTCCTTCCATATCACGTAGTGAATGGAATAGTGTTCAGGCTGAATTAGCCACGCTAAGGAGTGAAATATCGAACATTACCAGTTTGTTAAAAGATATTGGGCGCCATCAATTACATCAAACAGCCGTACCTCCGACTGCCCAGACTGTATTAGTAAACGGAACATCTACAGCCCAGCCAGTTACGCATTCTAGTGTTAGCATTAAAGATATTAACACTAACAAGTCACGTTTATCAAGCTCACATTCTTTAGACATCCCTAATGGTCAGGGATGTATTCGTGACTTATCTAATTCTATTAATTTGACTTCTACACAATTATTACAAAGCAGCAGCAGAGTAGGTTTATCTGACTTTACATTTGATTTTAACTTTGGTGACCAGGATGATGATTTTCAACGAGTGGGAGCGAAACCCAAGAGAAGGGAACCTGTCAGAACTTATGCTACTTGCACCAGAGGTAACAGTAGAGAACGCAGTCAAGACCATATTCCCAGCAGGACAGTTGCACCTGGTAATAGATGTCCGGAGCAAGAAGACTGTTTGCAAAAGTTTTTAAATCACTCATGTAACTTTAACTCTAACTTAGGGAATAATTTCCAACAGAACAATTCTGAGGTCAATTGCGGTTCTTTACGTGAACTTATATTTTTATTTGGTAAGAAATTACAAATTATTAATAACTTAAAGATGGACAATGCTTATTTTAGCAAATGTATTGAATCTAATGTTGTCCCGATGGGACTCAGGTTTTTTAAAGCTCCAATGGGAGTTGAGTTAACTGAAGCTGTTATGTCTGATTTTAATATTTTATTTGATTCTTTTGGCATCCAATATATGAAACTTTTAATTAAATATAATGATAGTAAGTTAAGCCAATTGTTTTCTGATGTTGAAAATATAAATTTAACAATACAACAGGATTTGGTGTTTCCGCAATGGGAGAAACTATATCAGAAACAATTTCAAAATGTAGAAGTTTATTCTAAAAAAGTGTATCAGAGGAAAGTTCATAAATTATCGAGAGATATGAATCAATATCACAATAATACTGCATATATAAATGGAACAGAAATCACATAGTTGGCTCACATAAGGATTGTAATTATATACGAAGCAACACTAAAGAGACAGGTATACGTAGTAGTGTTGGATATGAACATAATGACAACCATTTTTTGGGGGAAAGAAGCGTCTGGAAACCACAAAGACAGAGGAGGTGGGAAGAGCAGAATTACAGACATCACAACTATTAATTACACCACCCCTTGACCCTATGACCTTGGGTATCAGGGTGATTAAAGATTATAATGATTCAGTTCCAAACACGTCCGGTGATTTACTAAGACCTTCTAAGGCAATACATGCAAATATAAATGAAGAGGGTAATATGATAAGGAACAATTTGACCACCATGAGAGAGGTAAGGAAAGAACAAGCTATTATGAGAGAAGATTATACTTTTTCTTTTCAGAATTTCAACATTTATAATTATACGGACATGGAAATAGACAAAACACATTTCAAATTATTGTCCAAGGGTATGAAATTTATTCCAACTACCAAACCTAGATTGGTGGACACCATATTGGAATTTAAAAAATATACACGTAAACTCAATTTAGCTATATTGTTCAATAAGGATACAGAAGAAAATACCTCCCATAGTGATAATATCATTAATCACAGGATGTTATTGAAAAATAAAAGTAGATTTATACCCCCCATGAATCCTACGATAGCAGTCTTTGATAAAGTTGTCACCAGACACATATATAAATTATTTAACAAGATATCAGTTAGTAAATTGAGTTATAATCTTACCCCTGAAGAAAATGCTTTATTAGAGGAATTACGAAAAAATAAATCCATCCGTATTATGAAACCGGACAAAGGGGGTGGGATAGTAATCTATGACAACACAGATTATTCCACCAAAATACATGAGATTTTGTATAATATGCAGAATTATCAAATTGTATCCCATAATGAGATACAGATTGCATACCGTCAGATAGATTATCATATAGAGGAATTTTTGATTGACCATAGGATATCGGAAGATATATATAAATACATCAAAGTGGAGTATCCGATTTTGGCTAGGATCATAGGTATCCCCAAAATTCATAAAGACATCTTAGATCCTCCGTTTAGACCCATTATTTCTGGGAGTCGTTCTAAAACTTTCCCTATGGGCAGTTTGATTGACAATTATTTAAAACATGTATATAACATCATTCCTCATATGGTTAAGGATTCTTGGGAGTTCTTGAGAAAATATCCCATTAATGTCTGGAAAGAAAATTTATTGTTTGTCACGGTGGATGTCATAGACTTATTTTCTTGCATCTCCAAAGACGTAGGTTTGACCGCGTTTCACAATAGTTTAAGGAAATACAGTGGCCTCTCGGGGGGAAAATATTTGTTTAGTAATGGAATTGATGTCTTTAGTATTAGAGCATAACTACATCGAATATGAGGGTGAATGTTTCAAACAATCTAGAGGTGTTGCTATGGGAGCAGCTTGTGCTCCCATATTTGCCAATTTAGTCATGCTCGACTGGGAAGAGTCCAATGTTCTTAGCAGCAAGTATTACCATCACATTAGATACTACTCTAGGTTTTTGGATGATATTTACATACTTTGGGAAGGGACAAAGGAAACATTGAATGAGTTCCTGATACACATTAATTCCAGCAGTGAATACTTAAAATTTACATCTGTTTGTGACCATAAAGGATTGGCATACTTAGATACGCTGGTCTTCAAAGGTGATACATGTTTTGAGTCTAAATTACATAGAAAAAATACATTTTCCAACAGTTATCTCGAATATTCAAGTAATCACCCAAGAAGGATGTTTAGTAATATATACAAAGGGCAGATTATTCGGGCCATTAGAATGACTTCTAATCTATCTGATATGCTGGAAGAAGTATCTTATATTACAGATTTATTTATTAATAGAGGTTATGACAAAAAAATGTTAAATATTTCATCAAGTCTATTAAAAGAATGGGGAAAGAAATATAAGCCACTGCTAGGCGAGTACACTTATGGGACAAAGTTCAATCAAATGATGTCCAATGTGTCCCCACAGTCTTCACCAAAATCAGGAAAGGTATGTGTAGTCGAATATGGACCATATGCAGGCAAAATAAGAAACATTATCACCCATAATTGGAGTATCATTCAGGCAGATGATAGTTTAGTACACATCCTGGGTACAGCACCAAACTTTGTTTATAAGATGGCGTACAATTTAAAGACATTATTAGAGCGTAGGATAGATAATATTAATAGGAAAGTGAAACACACAACTAAGTATGGCACATGTCATCAATGCACCTATATCTTGGAAGAAGAGAAAATTAAGTTGGAAAATGTTAATCATAGTATTATAAGATTTAAACAAGGTAATTGTAACACCAGAAGGGTGGAGTATTTGGCCAAGTGTGGACGTTGTCCATGTTTCTACATAGGCAAAACAGAGCAGAAATTTAACAAACGAATATACTCCCACTTGTACAGTATCAAAAGAAAAAATGAGAATAATGCCCTATTTAGGCATATCAAAAAATATGATGAGAGACACACATTTAAATTTGGAATAATTGATTTTGTAAATATACATACTAGGGGTGGAAACTACAAAGAACTATTATTTAAGGAAACTTGGTGGCAACTTTACACTGATGCGGCACATGAGCCAGGAATAAATGAAGCAATTAGTATCAAATATATGTTGTGACTTAGAAGTCAATATTTGTGATGATTTTAATTTAATTCTTATTCCACACATTGCTTAGTAGATATAGCAATATTTTGTGCACAGATTATAATATGTCTGATGTTATGGTCATATATTTATTATACACAGATATTTAGATAATTTTATATCATTGTATATTTACATCTGTTGGCTTTTTTAAAAAATCTAAGAGTAGGGAACTATGAAAGTACATTTATGTCATAAATGGCAATGTTGTATTTTTAGTAGGTTACAACAGTGTATGTATGTCACTTTAAAAAATTTTGTAGAAGGGATTTTGGCGCCTAAAAGTTTATTTAAGTGTAATTGTATTATTTTGGTTTAGTTCTGATGAAGCTCATTTATATGAGTGAAAGCGCTAAACTCTGTGTACTGTTAATTTAGAATAAATATATTTTTTATATATTTATCTCTCCTGTGTTTTCAGCAGCTTGGTGAGATTTGCAAGCTTCCCAAGACCCGAGGGGATTCAGTGTGTTATTTTCTGTTCTGGTGTTTGTACACGCTGACATTCAGTTTTCGTTTCTATCCGTTTGTGTAGGATTTAGCAGTTGTAACTGTATTGTCCATCTGCATGGGTGTCATGAAGTTCACCACTTCTGTCTTAAGAAGCATCAAGTTGGCTTTGGAGAAATTTTTTACTGTGGTTTCTTTAATGGGGGGTGGGGGCAGGATGTGGATATCAAGGGTGATTAGCTTATGGTTGGATCAGACCAACGAGGAGTTGACTTCAGGTGTGGAACACAGGTCACTCATGTTGGTAATGACTAGGTCTAGGATATTGTTGCCCCTGGTGGGGGTGTGGATAAGTTGATCCAGGGCATTGGTGTTTATGAATTCCAGAAAGCGTTGAGCTAAGGATTTGGTACAGGAGTAGTTTTCCCAGTTAATGGTGGGGTAGTTGAAGTCGCCCATTATTAGGGTGTTTGGTTGAACCCTAATATTTTCCAGTACATCAAGAAAAGAGGAGTGGGAATCCTGGGGCATGGTGTGGGATCTGTAGCAAGTTACAATTTGGATTGCAGTTTTGCCCAGAGTTAGTTGTACTTGGATAACCTCGGATGCATTACGCTGTGAACTAGCCTGGAGGTGTGGATATCCTTAATGAATATGGACACACCTCCGCCTTTGGTGTTTTGGTCCAGGTTACATGGCCGAAAAGTGTGATATGAGTTATAGCCTGGTAGTGCAGGGGTGCTCTCTGGAGCCTTGAACTAGGTCTCAGTCACTGCACAGATATCGATGTTCTCCATTTTAAGGAGTGCCTCGAGTGAGTGCATTTTGAGATTTAGACTTCTAGCATTGAGTAGCATTACCCTCAGTTTTTTGCTTGCCTATTCCTGTTACGGTGGTGAATTTGTTATTTGAACCTTGCCTAAAAAGAGCACTATAGGGGCAGCAAAAGCCTTAGCCAGTATCCGGAATCCCAGGGGCAACAGGTGCAGGCCATCTGTGGCAAACATTGTGGTCTGCCGACCATGTCATCCCAAGCAGACAGATACTGGATCCCCTTAGAATGACACCAGAAGCTTAGCCAAGTGTTGAAGTCAGTCATTTTGTCCTTGTACTGCGGTATCATTCGGGGAGATGGTAGAATGCTACGCAGGGCTAGGGACATACCTGCTTGGGCTACAAGATTGGAGAGCTCGTCCATGTCTTTTTTTATGTAGTCCAGGGAGGTACGTCTCAGGTCATTCACACCAACATGGACAATGACAGAGTCATATTTGTACTTGTTGTGGAGTGACCCGAGTGCGTGGGTTATGTGGCAGATCCTGGCACCCGACAGGCATCTGACAGTAACCTTCTCCTTGTTTAGGCTGGTTAGTGGGACATCAGTGTGCCTGACTATAGAGTCACCTATGACTAGTGTGTTGGGTACGTTGTTTTGCCTTATTGGCTGTGGTTGAGTGGCACACTGAGTCTGTGGGCTATGTGTCATTTAGGTTGTGTTGGGGGATGGAGGCTGCTTGCGTTTCTGCTTTGGAGGTCTCTGTTGCTTAGACAGATTATTATTGTGAGCCTCTGCAAATGTTTTTGTGTTACTATGTACATGCTTTTCTTTTCATTGGACAAGAATATTCCTGTATGCTTTTTACCCTTTTCACTAATATTCAGGGTCATTCTAAAGATTCCACAGGACTCTCCAAAGATCATTGTGATGACTCCTTTCTGGCCCAGGCAACAGCAGTACTCCCTTCATTTAGTAATGGCCAAGGGCAATTATCACAAGATTTCTCACAGATTGGGTATACTCTTGAAAAGAAAGGGGGTGTTTGATATGTAGGAGGTTACTAGGCTATTGGTCCTGAGGCCCCTATAAGCCTAGCCAAGAGTTTAGCCCACGTTTAGACAAGTCAGCATCCAATGCCCCTGTCCAGCAGGGACATGGGTGGAATCCCAGGGGTATATTTTCTGTTTTCCATCCAGTTATCCAGGTTGCGCTCTAAAGACAGATAAAGACTGCAAGTGACATTGGAATGTGAAATACTGTTAATGACAATGAGGAGTCAAATGCAATTTTTTTTTAGTTTCTTAATACCTGAAAGAGAGAATTCTGAGTTTTTCTCAGTGCGGATGGTTTCCCCTTAAAAGGGACGTGACCAACATGGGGCTCAAACGCACGACCCTGAGATTAAGAGTCTCATGCTCTACTGACTGACCTATTGCCTTAATATTTCTACTGGGGATTGAACCCAGGACCTTCTGCATGTAAAGGAAATGTGATAATCACAACATTATAGAACCTACATCCGAAAAAGCCAAGGCAACGACAACTCACACACGCCAGCAATGAAAAAGGTTTCAGCACACAGAAGTGTGACAAAGTAATTTACTTAGTGCTTTTATCACCTGTCAAGACTTCTTCAGAATAAAATTCTGGGTGTACTGCTTTGGATCCTACAATGAGTTTTGGTTTTTGTTGTTTGATACATCCCAGCTTGGAACAACTTTAGCTAATACTTGCAGGGTAGAGTTTTAATACTTGTTAGGCACCTATTCCCTGAGGATGTGCAGCAGATATTAAAGGAGACAAGAAAGCCAGCTACTAGGAAATCATATATTAGCAAATGTAAGGTATTAAAGGAGACAAAAAAGCCAGCAACTAGGAAGTCATATATTAGGAAATGTAAAAAGATTTCTAGTTGATGCCGAGAAAAGAACCAGGACCCTTTTAAGGGTAGTGTTTCTCTGGTTCTACAATATTTGTGTGAGTTAATATCCTCTGGCCTTTCTAACTCCTTCATCAAGATATACTTGTAGGTCATTTCAGGATGTCTTCCCATGGATCTAATTCATAGGTTCATAGGTGAATACTAGGCTAACTGAAATAAAGTGTAATTTTAGGCCTAATTAATAACAAGAGGTCAGAATCAAACCTGTACCCTATGTGAGGTAAAGACTTTAACCATTATGCCAAACCTACCCCTTTCAATGCATTCCCTTATGAAAATGTTTTTGAAAGGGGTGTTGTATAGCAAGCCTCATAAAAAACAGGTGGCTCCTCCATAAGACTTTATTTTAGAAAAATTAACTCGTGCCACATTCAAAACAGATCATCAGTTTAATTTGAGAGTCTTAACATGGAAAACAGTTTTGCTGATTGCTCTGACTATTGCAAGAAGAGTATCTGAGTTGCAGGGTCTTGTAGTGGGCCACCCTTTTCTGATTTTCTACATAGATCCTTTAGAACTAATCTTTCATTTATGCCTGAAGTTGTATCCAAGTTTACTTTGAGCAAAGTTATCCTTCTCCCTGTTTTCTTTCCAGAACTTAAACATGAGGGAGAAAGGATACTCCATACTCTGGATATTCATAGACCATTCAGATATTATACTGAGAGACTAAAGCTTTCATGAATTCTGAGCAACTATTCATTTCTTGTGAAAGTAAAAAAGGACAACCTGTGTCAAAGCAGACTATCTCCAAATTGTTTTCTCATGCTATTACTTTTTGTTATACCCACTACAATAAGGCAGTTCTAGGCAGGGTCAAGGCTCACTGTACCAGGGCCTTTGCTTCATCTGTGGCTTTTTGGAAAAGGGTTGAATTCTAGCAGTATTCTAGAAGCAACAACTTGTTCCTCTGTAAATACCTAGTTTCCTTCTCCATGTCTAGGGCAGGCTTTGCTAAGACCATTCTCCAGGGGTTCCAGGACTATTATCTTTCCTCCTTTCAGTTTAAGGTATGAAAGTCTATCCATACAGCTAAGAGTAGTACAGCAGTGATCAAATGATGAACATATTACAGTTGTGTATGTAAACTTACCATAACAGTAGATCCCTCCCTCCACCCCCCATTTTTGCATATTTCTGTTGCTATGGCAATAACCTTTATTTTTTATTTCATTGACCTCTTTCTGGGCACTAGCCTTCCTCTTTCAGTTGATATGAAAGCTGTGAAAGGCTTGGTACCCAAACTACTCTTTTCCTTCAGCTATGCTTGAACTTTCTTGAGCCGATTAACAGTTTGGATGTACGGAAGATGCCCTTAAGCTTTGGAAACTGATGGGCTTTAATAACCTTAGCAGGCTGTATCCCATATCACTAAGGCTACTGCAGCAGTGGTCATGTGAACATCTACTGTTATGGTAAGTTTACTTTCACATGTGTAGTTTCAAGGTACTGAACTCTCAATAAAACAAACTGACAATATTATGGTAGTAAATGTGAGAAGCAATACAGGTTGTGGTTAATGACTGACCTGGCCTAAAAATGCCACATTCCATGAAAATCTTGTTTTTCCAATATTCAGACAGTCTGTATTTATGATTCCTGGTATTTTTCCAGAAAAATGGAAAATTAATGCCCCTGCCAGTATAAGTCAGTTTTTGCACTGTTGAGCCATCAACCTTCACACATACCAAATAAGGTCTAGGACTTACAGGATAAAAGTACAAAGATTATCTCTCTATTTTCCTTTGAGATATATGTTAACTATTATGCATTGAAATATTCAGCTCTGTTTATGCAAAGAAATACCTTCTCTCACTCATTTGTGGTGAGGTATCATACATCCATGAATCCTTAATAGATACATTTGTAGGTCCACTGAATAACATTTTTACTGGTTTAGTTTATATTTTGGACTTTTGATTAAATATTGTACTACAGATACATTTAGCTATGTAAGCACAGATATTATTTGCAGTACACTAATTTACATTTACATTATACCAGTTTATTAAATGCAGCCAACACTTTTGACAGCACAAACATATTGTACACAAGTTTCACAGATAAAAGTATCTGGTAATATAAATATTTAATGTAATGAATCTTCATATCTTATATAGCCCTACCCAGATGTCTCCACTAAGCCTTTTAACTGCTGTCACTTTTTTGTAGTTTTGTTAAATGTTTTAATGATCCTGAAACATTTACAACTGATTAATTTACATACACATATTTATGGTTTGGTAATCCTATTATTGATAGTCTCTAACACTGCTGTCCTAAATGACTTTGTCTTTAACTTTCTGCCTCTCAAGGAAATAATATACTGTTTGGATATCTATCAGGATGTTAATGTACTGTTGTACAGCCCCTGACCGAAAGGGGTAATACACTTCTGTAAGATAATTACCATAACATTAGAGCTTGGAGACAAGGTCCCTATAACAGTAAACCTTCCCTTTGCCCACCTCCTGCAATGTGTACTCAGGTTTTCTTGAAACTCTGTTATGTTTTATGTTTTACAATTTTTGCTCATCGTCCTTTTATTGTTTCTGAGGCTAATGCTGTAAAAATATGTTGCTTTACTCCTTGTATAACTAATATGAAAAATCTCACAGGAATGTTTGCATATAAAAGTTGAACCACTTAATGTCCAGATACCCACAAATATTTTGTTTAACTCATTATAGCTAGTGAATAGCAGTTACTAGTCTGACTTAACTGCAGTATTAGCTGCTAACTTTTTGTATAATAAATTGCTTTTATTATTAGAAGCTAAGCACAAAGATCACAGGTTTTTCTGTTTCTGCACCTTTGTAGTATCTGTTGTATGCATATTAAAGTGCTTAATAGACTTCACATATAAAGGAGTTTATTATAGTTCAAGTGCTAGTAGGAAAAAATGTAGGAGTGCTTGTATTCTTATGGGTGGATTGTATAATGTTTTATATTTAGCCTCCTGGGCTGATTTATTTACATTTACTAGACACCAAAATGTTCATTTTGTCTCCTTACTGTTTATGAAAGACATACATTAGGTTCTGCTACTGTTACACATACATTTATCTTAATCTCATTCATTAAAGTGCTACAGTTCTTTCTGCCAAGAACATTCTTCCCATGCCGACTGAACATGGAACGATATATATTAGGATCTCATGTCACTTGCAACAGTACCGAAGGAGGGTATGAGACCTGTACTCATTCCTCAGGGAGATATAACACTACTTGGAAGAAAAAAATCTGGCTTGGAAATGGGTCACAGGAAGGTGGGTGAACTCAAGCATTATGATTTAGTATTATAGTAACCTCTTCTCAAAGATCTGTTCTTATGCTAAGTGCCTTCGACACACCTGTATTTCCATGGTCCTGAAGCCTATTGTCACAATGGTTTGAAGTTGAAATCATATATTGCTGACCAAACAACACTCCTTATAAGCCTATAACAGTCTGTATTTTGAAATGTCTCTCATGGACAGCAGAACTTTTTAGCAGTCCTTTCTTCAAAAAAAGTGAATCAGAAACAAGACTTTTGAGCAGATTCTGGCTAATTTTTTTTTTATAGAATAAGATAATCTTCAGAACAAATGGAAAATTCTTGCTTACTGTGCTGCCTGAATTCCATCTGAAGAAGTCAGGGCTCTGTTTATGTACATGATTCACTAGAAAAGAATAAATGTCCATACTCAAGATCATTGTTATAAATGCTCTGGGTTATAATATGGGCCATACAAATTATGAAAGTTTGTTTACCTTTTTTTATCCTTTTTATCCCCATTTTGGCTGGCAACCATCAGCCCTCCCTTTCTCAGATGCCATCCTATAGGCAGCCATATCGAGTTTTGTGGTTAGATTCCTAAAACCAGCCCCTGCTCACTGATGTGAGCTCCTGAATCACTGTGAGGGTATTTTATGCCTTCCACTGGGGTGTGCGTGCTTTCATGCATGTGACCAGAAGGACTACTACCACTGGCGTGATGCACCAAGCCCTCATGCCCTGGTCCTCCAAGTATTGTTGCAGCACAAGCCTCCACTTGCACAGAACAATTTGTCAACTCCAGTATTTTCCTTTCCCCGTTATGGGCAGACTTGCATAAACTACTCAATGATATCCACCACTGCCTGGCTGTTGCAGTATCTGAGTCTCTAGATGATTCAAATTCAACCAAAGTTTAGTTACTTTTCAGTAATTCTTGTCTTAGTATGGTATAACTGCAAAGAGAAATCAACAACTCTAACAGCCTTATTTTATTGGACAGTTATGCTATATCTGTGTTAACAAGCTACTGCATTAAGAGCTCACGTTTTTTTGTTTTGTTTTATTAGTTTATACATTTGTTAATTTGGTAAGTATGATGGACACAAATGTGCTTTTTCAGGTGCAATCCAGGAGCACTGCCTGATCAAGTGACTTATACCAGGCAAATTGAGATGGAAGGAATTAAACCCTGTAATCCTGACAGCTCAGAATCTTAGTAATTTGTGCTAACTGCGAGACAGTTCACTTCATTCAATTATTTTTTAACTTCTGTGCAATAAAAATAAGTTATGTACTCACTATAACGTTCCATCTGAGTATTTATACTTCATTTTCTGCAACCTGTGGTATTCGGATCCATATCTGATCCGAGCCGGCAACATTTTATCAAGCATCTGCTCCAAGCTCCAAGCTCCTCCCCTTACCCATTAACCCTCACATCTCCTACCTTCCCTCAGATTGAGTTTGCCACTAAACAAACTATTAGCAACTCAATAACGCTAACCTAGAACAGGTTCGGGGGAAGGAGGGAGGGACGGTTGCAGAAAATTAAGTATAACTACTCAGATGAAACGTTATGGTGAGTACATAACTTCTTTATCTGAAGTAGTTAACTTCATTTATCTGCAACTTGTGGGACAGAGTACCAAGCTACCAAAACTCCTGGTAGGCCCTCATGGAAGGCTATTCCTGAGCACCACAGAGCCAAAGGATGCTCTCCCTCTGGAGATCAAATCCAACTTATAATGAGAAATAAATGTGTGTGACCTTGCCCAGGTCGCTGCTGCACAGATATCATCCAAAGAAACCCTAGACCAAAAGACAGCAGAAGCTGCCATAGACCTGGTAGAATGAGCTTTAATAGGACCAGGTGGGGATAGGCCTTTATCCCTATAAACTTGCAGTATACATTCTGTAATCCATCTAGCTAAGGAGACCTTTGAAATGGCCTTGCCCAAAAAGGGTCTGGAAAAGGACACGAATAATTGGTTAGACTTACAGAATTGTTTAGTCCTGTGAAAAATGAAACAAAGCTGTCTATGGACATCTAGGAAATGCAGCTTATATTCACCCTTGTTCTGGAAATTTGGAAAGAATAAAGGCAGATTAATCATCTGGTTAATATTAGATTCAGAAGCAACTTTCGGTAAGAAAGAAGGGTTCGTATGAAGCGAAACCCTGTCTTTATGAAAGATCAAGTAAGGGGGCATGGCAGACAAAGCTTAGATCTCAGAAACCCTTCTAGCTGAGGTAATGGCCCTAGAAAAGCTGAATTCCAGGACAGGAATTTCAAATCTACTGACGCTGCTGGTTCGAAGGGGGGTGCCACCAACGCCTATAGAACCAGGGTAAGGTCACAAGGAGGGACGGAATTCTTAACCGGGGGACGCAAAAGAAAAGTACCTTTTAGAAAGGCCTTGCACAATCTCAAAGAGGCCAGAGCATTCAGATTTTCGCCGACATGAAAATTAGATATGGCTGCCAGTTGTACTTTCACTGTAGAGGAACTAGCCCCTTGTTGGAAAATATAGGACAAAAACTCCAACACTGCAGGAACCAGGGCTGTAAATGGATCTAGGTTCCTCTGAGAAGCCCAAACGGAGAAGCATTTCCATTTGCTGTGATAAACTTTCCTAGTGGAAGCTTTGTGGGATGCCACCAGAATACTCTTTACTGAAGATGATAGACTGGGAGCCCTAGCGATCAAGGAAACTGGAGCAACCAAGCCATCAGTTTGAGGCTGAGCGGGTGGAACATCCGTGAGGCGCTTTGATTGGATGGGTGGGGCAATGAACAGGATGGAGTATCATCTGGATATTATTTGGAGCACCCAACGGTCTGTCGTAATGGACTCCCAAGCTATTAGGTGCAATGACAATCTTCCCCCGACTGCCTCCAGTCCCAGGACTGATGCCCGAGGGATGAGAGATGAGATCCGGGCAGGGATCCAGAATCTGTGTAGGAGTTAGAGGATGAGACCAGAGGAAGAGGAACCACACTTGACGAGGCCAGAACGGGGCAATGAGGATCACTTTGCACCTCAGTCGGTAAGCTTTCTGAAGAAACTTCTGAATGAGGGGTAGCAGGGGATAGTCATACAGTAACCTGGGAGGCCAAGCATGGACTAGAGCGTCTCTGGGGGAGTCCCCTGGTGAGGGGATCAGAGTGAAGAACTTGCTGCACTTTGCATTGGAAAGAGATGCGAAGAAATCGCAGCAAGTGTGACCCCACACGAGGAAGATCTCCTCCGCTACTGACTGTTTCAGAGACCACTCTTATGTCATTAGAATAGCTCGACTCAGTCTGTCTGCTAAAATGTTGGAACGTCCCGGGATGTACGTTGCAATCAGAAACTGACTGGTGGAGATCGCCCATTCCTACACTGTCATGGCCTCTCGGCAGAGAGTGTAAGATCTGGTCCCACACAAGAACTAGATAAACTGGCTTTATGGTTTGTACTTAGGGATTATGTTATCTCAATTAGTCATGACCTTCAGAACATGTTGTCTGACTGAACTGCAATCGTCCCCAGGGGAAGAACAGCATGAAAGGCTTACAACGCTAAAAGCACTGCCCTCATCTCCAAAACATTGATATGCAATCTGGTCTCGGTCTGGGACCATGTGCCTTGGAGGGTCCTTCCCAAAAAGAAAGTGGCCCCCCCTCATCCAAGCTGAGAGGCATCCGTGGTCACTGTGGCTTGGGCTGGGGTTGTTAAGAAGGGACGACCTGCCAAGATGTCCGGCGATTGAAGCCACCAAAGAAGAGAAATCTTGTAGGCTCTGCTGATTCGTTTAGGGTAGTTCATGGGGAGGTCTAACCAAGACCTTTGAATTTCCAGAGTCCACTGAATCACTCTCATGTGAAGGCACGCACATGGAAGAATTGAAATTGCTGTGGCCGTGGAGCCTAGGGCTCAGAGAACGTTGCTCGCCGTCGGCGTCCTGGGGCCGAGGATCACTGATACACGGGCTCGTAGGTTTTGGACCCTGTCCCGAGTGAGAAAAACTTGCAAAAGTAAAGTGTCCAACCGTGCCCCTATGAATTCCAAGGTCTGTGTCGGGTTCAAGCAGGACTTGGAGATGTTGATGGTAATCCCTAGATTGACTGCAAGATGCAGGAAGGAGTCTCTGGCCATACAAAGTAGACTTTTGGTGGCAGCAGTGAGGAGCCAGTCATCTAGGTAAGGAAACACCTGAATTCCCTGAAGTCTCAGGTGAGCCGCTACAACTGTCATAACCTTGGTAAACACCCTGGGGGCTGTAGTGAGACCGAAGGGTAGGGCTCTGAACTGGAAATGATTGGCTCCCAGCCAGAAGCTAAGGAATCTCCTGGAGCTTCTGTAAATTTTGATGTGGTAGTAAGCATCCTGGAGGTCTATCGAGCACATCCAGTTGCATTCTCGGAGGTAAGGTAGAATGGACTGCAAGGGCACCATCCCGAATTTCTGCTTGGCTACAGACAGGTTTAAGATTGACAGGTCCAATATGGGTCTGAGGTCCCTCGTCTTTTTTGGCACTAAAAAGAACCTGGAGTAAACACCTGATCCGGACTGATCTAGGGGGACCGGTTTGATGGCCCGATTGTAAAGCAGCTTCTAAATTTTGTGTGCTGCGGCCTCCCTTTGAGCGAGTGGAACATCTGTGAAGCACTTTGATTGGATGGGTGGGGCAATGAACGGGATGGAGTATCCTCTGAATATTATTTGGAGCACCCAACGGTCCGTCGTAATGGACTCCCAAGCCGTTAGGTGCAATGACAATCTTCCCCCGACTGTCTCCAGAGTAGGACAGTCGGGCAGCCCTTCAGGGTTGCTGCGTGGGTCTGTCTGAGAAGGTCTCCCTAGACCCAAAGTTCCTCGGGCCCCCTCTGCCTTTTGGGCGGCGTCTGTCTTGTCCCCCTCTGCCTCTAGGGGATGAGTTGTCTTGAGTGTCCCGGGAAAACTGAGATTTTCGGAACCACATCTTCTTCTGCCCTCTCTGATTCCTAGAAAAGGATCTTTGAGGGCTAGAGAAGTAGACTCCGACAGCAGGCAGAGTTTTCCTGTCCTTCTCACTCTGGACCAGGGTGTCACGAACTGTCTTCCCAAACAGGGAGGAACCATCAAAGGGAGCATTTGTAAATGACACCTTGAAGGGGTCCGTGAATTGACAGAGTCTGAGCCAAGCGTGCCACCTCATAGCTATGCTGGTCCCAGCCGCCCTAGCCACTGCTTCCATGGCATGGGAAAGAAGACGCATGGATGTGTTCAAAATGGATTTCAGAGTCGACATTTTCGGTGAGAACAGTCATTTGTCCTCTGGCGACAAAGACGCTGGGGGTGACACAGTAAATTCCGTGACTAGGTCTCGCTGGTGTCAAATAACGTGTGCCAAATAATTCACCAGTCTTATGGAAAACGTCGCTGAAGAAAAGACTTACTTCCCAAAGTGATCCACCGCCTTAGACTCTTTGTCCGGAGGGTGGACCGAAGAGCTTTTCTGAGCCAGTTCTCTCTTGGTGGCAGCTGCCACCACCATAGCATCCACAGGGGATCCATTGACCAAGCCTGTCTATCTGTGGGAGGAGAAAGGATCCTGTCTGGGCATTTGGGTATTGGCTCTGTGGTGTCAAACTCCTTCCATGCCCATGTGGTAATAAGATCCACTAATGGATCTGCAGGAGGGGACACCCAGGATGTAGATGGGCCTGTGCCAAAGGCCTCCAGGAATACTGACTCATCCATAGAGAGTTTTGGGGCTGACCAACCTCCCCTCTGGCGGAGGATTTCCATGATGTCTCCAAAGGAGACATCCTCGGGAGGTGACCTGGGGGAACCCTCACCTTCATCCAAGTCAATATCTTCTGTGAGGGACTTGGGGGAGTCCATGTGACTCCTCTTACATGAATGCTTACAGGGAGCCTCCTCAGTGAGACTCTCTGAAGAGGGCTCGTAAGTCACTGGGGATTCCATGACGGGATCCACCTGGGGGTCCTCTAGCACGGGCTGTCCCTGGGACAAGCTGATGGGAGTCATGACCAAATCCATGGCAGCCTGAGTGGAGTCCGAGGCAATGGACTGGGGTCTCAATCCCTGTGAGAGAACCCTCTCCACCACGCCGAAGGCCGAAGGAGAGCGCATCTCCTTGGCAACCAACAAGGAAGAAGTTCTTCCTGGTTCCATTGTGAGGATTGGAGCTGAGGCCAAGGTAACCAGGGTTCTGAAGGGTCGGCTTGGATCCAACAAAGTCAGAGCCGAAGACATCTCCATTCCCCTGGATCCAGCTCCCTGTTCTCGGCCCCGAGAGTTGCTCGGATCCGAACAAGTCAGATCCGAGGAACTCAAGGTAATGGTCGGCGTCAAGGTTGGATGAACCATCAGTGCCAAACACCCAGCTCTGAGGATCCTCGGATCCATAAACCCTGAAACCGCAGGTCGGATCGGAGAAGGAGAGATAGGATGGAAGAAGGGCATAGAGGTCCCCTCTCCAGCCGGAGAGGGGCCTGACAAGTCTCCCATTTGGATTTGGGTCTAAATGAATCTCTGCATCATCCTGTCCACGTCATGCTCCAAAAGACTCCGAGTCGACCTCAAAGAGGCAGCCGAATCGGATTGGGCTCTGTGAGATGACCTCGAAGAAGGCCTCTGGTCTGTGGGCTCCATCGGCTACGGATAGAACCTCGGGAAATGGAGCCGAGGAGAAGTGGTCCTAACAATTTTTGAGGGTAGACTAGGAAATGGCTCCCACTCCGGAGATCGTTTGCGGTGCCTTTCCGCCCTTTTCTCTTTCTGCCTCTTGTCCTTATCCTTTGTTTTAGTCCCTGTCTCAGGAGGCTTAGAGGGAGGTTGAGTCCCAGCCTGGGGGGGGGGGGGGTTGGTTGGCTACTGGAGCCAATGTCGAGGCCGTTGTGTCTAAGGCAGAAACTGGTAGCAGGCCCTTAGCTACCAGTTTCGCCTTCCTCTCTTTTAGGGCCCTGGGGTTGAACCCTGCACACACACTACATGGCAGACTAAGGTGGGGAACGTCCAGGCATATAACACACAGAGTGTGGCCATCAGCCATTGAAAGCTTGTAGCCACACACTATGCATTTTTTAAATGTTGGTTTTGGCTGGTCAGCCATAATCACACTCCACTCAGCCAAACACTAACCAACAACGCACACACACAAGGGTTGGTTAGGCCTACTCTACTTCTGAAACACACAAACTTTCTAACTAAATTTTATTTTTTTTTTAAACAAACCGACGAAACGACGAAGGGGAGGAAGGGTTGTTCATAAACACTACTCTCACACACTAAATATATGTACCAAAATTTCCACTTACTACACCCAACTTGGAGCTATAGAGACCACGATGCGTACACATGAAGCAGCAAACGAGATCTGAGGAAAGGTAGGAGAGTTGAGGGATTATGGGTAAGGGGAGGAGATTGGAGCTTGGAGCAGATGCTTGATGAAATGTTGCCGGCTCGGATCCGATATGGATCGGAATACCACAGGTTGCAGATAAATGAAGTTAACTACTTCAGATCAAAATGTTTCTCTGTGAAGATTTGGTATATGTCAACACCAAAGACAAACCAGTCTTTCTTAAAGCATTGAAGTGTGGACTCTGGGACTAGAAAGACTTTGGGACTTTTACTTTATATGCCTGTTTCACTTAACAAATAGTACAATCTCAGAAGGTTTTGTAATGAATGTACATAAGGGAGAAATTTTGGGCATTTAGAAGAATAAATAAGACAGAGAAGTTTCTTTTTCACTAATCCATCATTGTGAATTTAGTAATCCTTCATGCCATTTTCAGAACTGAAAAAAGTCACACAAGAACTAGATAAACTGGCTTTATGGTTTGTACTTGGAGATTATGTTATCTCAATTAGACATGACCTTCAGAACATGTTCTGATATAGTCCTAGGAGGAGCTTGACATGGCATGATTGTGAGCCAGTATTCCAGATTCTTGCTCTTAGTTTATGTGGTTAAGAGCAGAGATTAAAAGAGAGAGATTCCTGTCTACTCTGCTTATCTGTCTGTTGGAAAAAAAAACATTGTTCATAATTAGGAGTCAAAATTAGTAGAAATTGCCTTCCAACCACCCTGTCAGAATTCCAGCAGTCTAGGTCTTTGACCACATGTGAGGGATATATATGAGGCTGAGCAAATATCAGAATGTATATATTGTGACAGTGAATAATACAGCTCTATGTATCAGATCCTCTGCATTAAACTGCCCAAGGATTCAGTTAAGTATATTTTCCAGTCTACGCTCATTACTCTGGCACCCTTCCCAAAACCTAGTCTCTTATTTGATAATTCAGTGCCAGATTCTGCCTAATAGCTATTTACACTATACATTTCTGTATTATTTTAAAGTCAAAAGTTATTACCCAGTGATTAATTTATGATTTAATCTGTATTGCTACACTTATCAGTTTTAATATAAAATTATTTGCCATAGTATGTACTTAAATATTCGTATTTTTATAACATAAAACTTGTCAACACTATGCTTGACTACTACATAGCTGCAACTGTAACTGTGAAAACGGTGAAACATTCTGCAGTCATTTACCTGTCATGATACATGATATGAGGTTTGCAACTTTGTCTGTAAACACAGTGACAGTAAATACAAATCAGTATATAAATGCAGTCTGCCCCCCCCCACCCTTTGTGTGCATTGAAGAAGATGAGATAGCTCAGCTGCATTGATTTCATTGACTAAATAAATATTCATATATAAATAAATAATTAACTAACATGTTGGTCTATTAAAACCTGTACATTTTCAACTGTTTTCAGAATATTTTACTAAAGTCTGGCAATGGATTTGTTTGTATTTCATTAGTTGCACTGAGCACATCTCGATCCATGGGCACAACCGTAGAACTTTCATCAGGCATTCCTTGAATTAACTTGGTTTTAAGAATATTTGAAGGGATAACCTCCAGCATAAATACAGACAAACTCACTAGTTTCCTTGAATGTTCAACTGAGAAGTCCCATTTTCACTGGAGTCCTAGGGAGATAACTATAAGACCAAAGCAGCACATAACAAAGAGGGCTAGCAAGTAACAGTGAAATCAAATTCAGTAAGTAATTTAAAAAAAACATTATAATGTAAATCAGGAATGGCTATGTAGTAATTGTACAAGATATGGGACAAAGTAAGTAGAACATAAACAAGATATAGGATGCAATTGGAAGATAGTTTTAAGAATAAATTAATTTCCAGCTATGCTTGAGCTGAGTATTGGCAGAGACAGTATTATACCGGTACCCTAGTTGATGAGGGATTTAATGGAATACTTTGATGATGCCACAGCTACCCATCCAGTTGTTGCAAAGGAGGGTGGCCAAGGGGATTTGAATGTGAGTGTATGTTTTTCTTATTTTTTGAGGGACTTAATTTGGAATTTATTAATAAAGTTGGAAAACTTTGAGACAGCATGCTTATATATTGATTTGGGGATGTTGCCCAGGCAAAGGGTGGATACTCCTAAGCTCTGACGGGCTACACTTGAAGTGTTTGCCCCAGATAAAAATAGACAATTATACTTGTAGAGAAGCTTATGAGCCAGGCATAGCCGCACTATAGTAAGATAGTGGTTGAATTCCAGCAAGCCAAATTCATGAAGTAAGAGAAAATAATAGATATGGCTGCTCTGCCCACAAGTATCAGGATATTCTGTTATACATTTCTTGCGAGTTTATTCTGAAGTGGAGAAGCTGGATTAGTCAAAATATAAGACAGGTAACACAGGGATGGCAGAACCTATGATATTATGGTGGAGGTCCTGATTTTGTCTATAAGGAATGATTTGGCCCTGTATGGTTTGCATAATACTTGGTTTGTTTTAATAACAACATGTTGTATATGTACATTGAATTTGAACTGGTTATGGAGAGTTACTCCGAGAAGCCTGATTCTTTTTACTTCACAATGGAATAGGAATCAAATATTAAGTGGGCTTTTTTCTGAGGGAAGAGGCCAGGTCCTCTATTCTGAGGATGGCATGGGAGGGTTGTAGTAGGAGTGGTTTGGAAAGAAAAATATTAATTTACTTTAGGAAGCATTTAGGAGAAAGCATATGTTATCTAGACATGATTCAGAAAAGTAAAAGGATTTTGTAGAAAGGGGTCATGAGTGTGTGGAAAAAGTTGCTGACAGTGATGGTGGAGTTATTAGGATACTGAATTCATATGTCAGTCCTACTGCGGCAGGCTGTATTGTTCATATTTAATGGTGAAGAGAAAGGATCAAGTACAGAACCCTGCAGAACTTCCATAGTAACTGGTAGTGAAAAAGCTGACTATTGTTTTCCAGTCTGAAATCTATTACTGAGATAACAGTAGAATCAACTGACAAAACACAGAAAGAAACAAATAATTCAACATTAGATCGCTGTTGCAGTAGCCTAAGCTATTTGGTCCCATCCCTCACCAACCGGCCAGATTTTCAAAGCTTAAGGCTGCTTTCCATGTGCTCTAACTGCCAGGAGCTCCATATAAAGACAGAGCATGGAAAGCTCCAGAGCTTTGTTGTCTCCAAATTGCGCTCCTTCAGAAAGCATTGTGGAACAGTCAGTTTGCTAGGGATCCTTCAAGGTTGAGTAAATAAGTAAACCTTCCAATATTTTATTTTTCTGAGGAAAGCTAGTGTCATTTTTGTGAAACTAATTTTATTTATGCTAGGAAATTATTTAGTGTGGATAGTCATTTTGTCATGTGGGTCTGAGTACTGTGAGTGCTTGTAGAAACAATTTGTGTTTAAATCAGTTTGTTTAACTTCATTTTTCTTATTTATTTGTTGGAGCAGGACTCGTGCCTTTGAGAACTACCAGAGGAATTTTTTTACTGTAAAACCACCTTTTTTATTTACCTGAAACTGAATTATTCATCTCTTGCAGGCTATGCTAACCATCTTTAAGGCTTCATTTGTGGCTGAAACTATGGAGCAGTTACTGGTCACCTCTGTTCTTCCTTCCCCATCTCCAAGAAAAAAAAAAGTTGTCAGGAAGTCTTTGGGTGTCAAGCTGGCTTCTACTCTGCCTCATCCTCTGATGAGTTGCTATACTGTGGCCAGTCTTGATTCCTTAGACCATGCATTGATTTCCCCCAGTCCCTCTGGAGTAGCACATACAACCACTAAACTGTGGGGATAGACACATTCTCTGTGACTGTTGTTGTTGGTCTTAGAGGAAGGGGCTAGTTTTGGGATCCTACTTTACCCAGAAAAGAAGCCTGAGCTTCAGGAGAGTGTGTCTGCATTAGATCAGTCTTTTTCAAGAGATTTTCCAAGGAAAATAAAACAAAAAGTAAAAAATGTAGTTTTTGCTGTCTCTATTTGTATGGACAGGAAAGACTTGTGGGGATTTGTCATGGTTTTATTTTCTGTTTTTTTTTGCCTTTTCTGTACTTATTCCCTCTTCAGATAAGAAAAGAAGGATAGTTCCCTCTCTTTCTGATATTGATTTTCAGTCAGAAGAGCAGGCATTGGAGGGAGACAGTTGTGTTTCATGGCTTTTTTCTCAAGCTGAAGATTCTGATTCTGAGGAAGGAACTTCAGAGTCCCCCCCCCCCGAAGACATATCTTTTATTGATACCTTATCTAAAGTGAAAAACATTTCTAAGTGGGAACAGAATGATATTCATACTGCCCATCAAATGTATTATGATTTGTTACAGCTGAATGTTCCTCAATCTATAGCTCTGCCACCTGTTTTATCTACTGTACTCTGTTTTCCCAGAAAGCTTGTAGTTTCTCTGACAGTCAAGTTTCTGCTCTTACGAAATCTGATAGTTTATATAAGGTTCTCCAGACTCAGAAATATTTGTTTTCTAATCCTAAAGCAGACCCTGCAGTGATTTTCTTATCCAAAACTGGTTATGCTAGATAAATTGTCAATGATAATCACATTCCTTCTGACAAGGATGGGAAAAATTTGACAAATTTTGGAAAAGAAAGTTTATTTTCTGCCACTTTATCTTCCAGAATGTTAAACTACCGGTCTCATATGTTAAAGTTTTTACTTCTAGCCTTTGAAAATATGAAACAGATAACTGTCAATTTTCCCTCTTTTGAGGCAAAATATTCTTTGAATGCTTCTTTTCATAGGATCATAGGAGTTTACTAAACTATCGACCCGGAGGTAATTTCAAGCCTAGTAGTTTCATTGCAATGTAATACCATAGAAATGTTACTTAATACCCAAGATCGTATTTAGTAATGGCTGCCCATGTCCAGGAGGGTTGTGGGTGCTATTCCCGGTAAGAATTTATGGTGCCCCAGCCACTCTTCCAGGTTCCTCTTGAACAGTGTCATAGAGGTGCTCTGTTTCACATGATTAGGTAGCCTAGTCCAAAGATGCGGCAGTCACTGGGAGATTAATCTATCCCGCCAGCATGTCCTATTTAAGTCGCAGGCCATATTTAGGTCCCTGGAACAGGTAGCCCTAGTCCCGTTTGATTTACGGATATGCAGCAAGTTCAATAGGTTTGGGTCTGAGATTGCTTTGTAAGCCAGGCATAAGTCTCCCCTAAGAAGTCTGTATGATACAGAGTATAGTGACAGGGACTTTATTTGGTCTATGTACGGCACGTGCTAGAGTCCCTTGATCTTAGTTAGAAATCTCTGAAGTCTCTCCAATTGCTGCAGGTGCTTTGTATGGTACATGCCGAATGGGGTGTTATACTCAATTATGGGCTGGACTAGTGCTGAGTATAGAGCGGTTATAACCTCTTTTGCTCTCGAGCTTCTACTTCTCATGCAATTAAGCATGTCTTAAAACGTTTAGATGATGATGCTGATATTGTCCCCAGATCAGCTGCTTCTGGGTCAGTCATAAGAAGACTTGCTTGGTTACATTCTCAAAATCTTCTTGAAGATATTAAAACTGAAATTTTAAATTCTTCCTTGAATGAGAAAGTCCAGTTTGGCCCTTCTGCTACTTAACAGATTTTAAGAGAGGAGAAAGTTGGTTTAGTGGGTGATCCAAATTTTCCAACCTTCATTTATTAAGACAAATAAAAATGCTCCTTCTGCGTTGGTCCCTTTTTCAAAAAGCAGCTTAAGCAGTAAGGTCCCAACAAACAAGATTTTAAAAACTGATGCAAGGAGGCTTAAAAAATAAAGGGGAAAGTATGTCAAAATCAAGGATAGTCCAGAAGGTTAGAAGGACTATTTGCATTTTCAGGCTGCCCTACTCCTCTCTCACCCTGGCAATCTCGTCCTCTCTTAGAGTCAAAATATTCCTTTGTGGCACCAGATTGTTTCAGACAAATGGGTTCTCCAGTTCATTCAGCAGGGGTATATTGCAGTGATTCCCTTCCTTCTTTGCAGGGGATAACTCTTTGCCCAGAAAACAAATTATCTTTGTTTCAGATGTTCTAGAATAAATGTTATCTCAAGGAGTAATAGAACCAGTACTTTACTGTCAGATGGGCAAGGGGTTTTATTGAAAGATTTTTCTGGTAATAAAGAAAGAAGGGACTTGGAGGCCTGTGTTAGACCTCTCCTTTCTCAATCTTTTTGTCAAGATGCCAAAGTTCAAAATGTTATCCCTCCAAACTGTATTACCACTTGTCTCTTTGCTAGCTTCTGTGATAAAGCTAGACATAAAAGATGCCTACCATCAACTTCCCATTGGCCAGCATTTGAAACTAGTTCAAGATTTTCTGTATCTGACTCAGATTATCAGTCCCTTGTCATACTTACCCTTTGGACTATCTGCTGCTCCAAGAGTGTTTACGAAGTGTCTGGATCCAGCTAAGGCTCTTGCTACCCCCATAGTGTCTTTGTTAGGCAGTGTCACAAGAACAAAATTCCTGACATAAACATACCCTCTAAAAACAACCTCAGGGTTATGCTGCTAAACGTTAGGAGTCTAAATCAGAAACTGAACTCACTAGAAGCAGTCCTCACCTTGGAAGATGCTAACATTTGTGCAATCAGTGAGACCTACTTTAAGGCTGCGGAGAGCACCCCAGCTCTACCAGGTTACATTTCCTTCCACGCATTCAGACCACAAACTGAAAGCATGAGAACTAAAGGAGGTGATATATCAATAGTCATTAAAGATAAATACACCTTTAGACTGGTTAAACAGCACAATTCCCTTAAATTACTTCAGGTGCAACTGACTGTAGGTAAGACCCCCTCTTCAGGTCATTGCCAGCTATAGGATCCCCCTTCATGAATCAGGACATCCATTCAGCCTACTTGGATCTACTTGAGTCAATCAAGATACAACCAAACACCCTGTTTTTGGGCAACTTTAATTACCCATCCATTGACTGGGTAAATTATATGTGTTCTAACTCACCTGCCCAAAGGTTCCTGGACTTCGATAACTCCAATGCCCTGGACCAGCTAATTGAAACACACACAAGGGGCTCAAACATCTTGGATCTGATGCTCACCAACATGGGGGACCACTGCACAACCCCCTGTGTGTGGCCATCCCTGATGAGATCTGACCAGAAATTAGTCTCGCTAGAAGTAACTATAACAGAATACCCCCCCCCCCCCTTAGCAACAACTAGACTAAAAAACTTCTCCAAGGCTAATTGCAACCTCTTACGTGACAACATAAATAGCTTCATAGCTCCACCCTTCACTGATGGAACAGACACCTATGCTGAGTTATACACCAGTGCTTTAAACAAGCACCTGCACAATTGTATTGATTCTACCATACCTGATAGAGCCAACGCAAGATCTTCAAGGAAAAACAAACCTGCCTACTGGACAGTTGCCATTAATAGGCTATACAATAGGAGAAAGAAATTGCTGTCTAAGAGTAGGAAGGAACAGTCTCAAAACTGGAAACACTGTCTCCTCAACTTAAACAAGCATGTAAGACTTCTAGTGAAGTCCTCCAAAGCTAACTACAAATCCAAGTTAGCTTCCCTAACTAAGGATAACCAAAGGCATTCTTTAATTACATCTGTAACCTTAAAGATAAGGCCCAGATTTGCTTTAAATGCATAGTTAATGGTACTACATATGCAGAACCTGTGGATATAGCAAACCTGTGGGCTGACAGGTTCAATGAAAACTTCACTCCCCTGTCCCCACCACATATACCCCAAAGCATCTCTAACACTTGTCCCCCACCTAGTATCTCCAATGAGCAGATCTTAAACGCCCTTTCCAAGGCCAAAAACACAGCCTGTATGAGACCAGACAACATCCTGGGCTGTGTTCTACATGGATTAAGACAGGAATTCGCATCACCATTGGGCACGCTTTTCAATCACAGCCTAAGCACTGGTTTCACTCCAGTGGAATGGAAAACAGCTACTGTCATCCCTTTGCACAAAGGGGGTGCATCCATGGACCCCAGAAAATACAGACCCATTAGCCTGACCAACCTTATCTGCAAGGCCTGGAATGAATCATCACGGACCTTTTTAACAAAGATATAGAAAATCTCCAAATGCTCGACTCCACCCAGTTTAGCTTGTCAAGTGGAGATCATGCCTGTTAAACCTGATGGACTTCTTCAAGACAGTCAGCAAAGCCCTAGATGAGGGCAAATCTGTGCACATGGCCTACCTGGACTTAGCTAAGACCTTTGACACAATCCCCCACTCAGGCATCATTGATCAACTGGTTGTCTCACAGCAAGAAGTTCTCTGGTTCAATTCTCAGCTGGGGTGCCTTCTGTGTGGAGTCTGCATGTCCTCCCTGCATTCGCCTGGGTTTCCTCCAAGTACTAAAGCATGCATCTGGAGTGTTTCTCATTGGGCCTCTGCTGAAAATAGTCTCTGTTCTAGTCAGGCTTTCCCAGTCAACAAATGTTAAATAAATAAAAATAAATAAATAAATAAACTCACCCAGCTGTGTATCAACCCATATATTGTCAGCTGGGTTGCAAACTGGTCCACTGATAGAACCTGTACAGTCAAAATAGGGAATTACACCTCCTCCTCCTGCAGACCCATAACCAGTGCTGTTCCACAGGGATCAGTTCTGGGACCCCTACTGTTCAGAATCTACATCTCCGAAGTACAGGCTAAAATTAAAGAACTGTGGCTGACACAGTTTGCTGATGACTGTAGACTGGGAGCAATCATTAAAACATCCTGCAAGAAGGTCTTATGCAGACTAATGACTGGTGCCATTTTAAATTGCTCATCCCATACGTAAGGGTATTGCTTCCACAAAAAAAGAGGTTATCACCCACCCCCCCGTACTCTTCCCTCATCAGGCTAATAATAAAATACAGTGCATCCTTTGATATGTTCTTTACAAACACCTGGAGAGACCACAAAGGTTCCTTAAAAAGAAAATTCAAGGTCTTCAAGATCTGTCTTATATATATATATATATACAGACTGAAATCATAGTCACCTTACCTGTGTCATACAGACTCCTTAGAGGCAACTCGTGCCTTGCATATAGAGCAATCTCTGACCCAGCTTTAATGGAAATACTGCACATTTGCAAGTCAAATGGCACATGGGTCACTCACTCAAATGACCTTAACCTGGTATGTGACATCAACAGAACATGTTGGAGAGACATATTTGTCTCACAGAGGTTGCCCCACCTTTGGAACAAGCTTCCTAGCCATGTCAAACAAAGACACTCGTTGGCCCTATTTAACCATAATTTGGACGATTGGATGGGTAACTGGAAATTCACCCCAGGGGTTCCACCTGTGTCCCTGTTGGACAAGGGCAATAGGTGCTGATTTTAGTGTCTGCTTGAACCAGACATCCTTGGGAACACGGGTTGAACTTGGCTAGGCTTGTAAGGGTGCTGGGGCCATTAGTCTAGTAATCTCCTATGATCCTATGATTCAGATATCAAGGCAATCACATTTGTCCATATTTGGATGACTGCCTTATATTTGCAGACACTTTTTTCCATTTGTCAAAAGTCTTTGGAAAGAGTTCAGAATCTTCTACAATGTCTGGATTTTCAAGTGAACTTAGAAATATGTTCCCTCATGCATTCTCACATAATTGTTTTTATTTTCCTAGGGATGTCTGCTAGATTCTTCACATGAAATAGCTTTTCTTCTTCCAGTAGAGATGTTCCAAAATATAGATCACTGTCGCAGTAGCCTAACTCTTTGGATCCTACACCCTCTTGACTGTCCAATTTTCAAAGCATTTGGATGCTTTCCACACACACTTCAGTTGTTTTGAGCTCTAGAGGAACTCCAGGAAAAAGTCAGTTAGATGGCAGATGTCTTCAGAGCTTTTGGGCTACATAGAGGTCAGCTAGCAATCCTTCATAGCTGGGCAAATAAGTCCACAGAAAACCTTCCACTAAAAAGATTTGTCTGAAAAAACTTGCAATTTCAGTATAAACTATTTTGTTTAACTAGGAAACAATGTTTTAGGATTGTAATTGCATTTCTAAGGGACTTGATGCATACACGTTTATATTTTGACTAAAACTTTAGTCAGATTTTGTGTATTTGTATTTTTGGGGCAGGATACTGTGCTTGTAAGGGAATTTCAGTGATTTACTTACCTCAGAGCCATTTCTTCTCTATCTTGCTTTTTATCTACTCATCCAGGCTCCTGTAACTGATTTTGCAGTCTTTCTCAGCTTACCAATGGAGAATCCGCTGGTCTCCTTTATATTGCCCTTCCTAGTCTGCAAGAACAGGCAAGCTGTCTAGAAATCTTGAATGTTGGGCTGGCTGCTGTTTTGCCTTAGCCTCTGGTGGGTGACTCTGCTGTGGCCAATTGTTCCTCAGACCACTCATTTTTGCCCGTTTCCCTTAGTGTAGCATATGCAGCCAACAAAGGCTATCATATTTTCTGTGGCTGTGTGGATGTCCTTGGCGAGCAAGGGAGAACCACTCTTTTTGGTCTTAGGGGAAAGGGACAGGTGAGGGTTCTTCACATAGCCAGGATAGGGACCCACTATTGGGGACTCTTACTCTTTCTATGAGTCAGTCATTTTCCAGGGAGATTCACAGGAAAAGGAAGCATGGTGAAAAAACCTTCCAGCCTCCTGTTCTATTTTTAAGGAGAAGATTTAAAGGAATTTGCTAAGGAGCTCATGTGTACTTTTTCCTTGCCTTGGTGTTCAGGCAAGAAAAAGAACGAGAGCCCCATCTCTTTCTGACTTGGATTTTCAGGCATAGTATTAGAACAGTAATTCGCAGGATGCGCAGTAGCAAATCCTGCCCTAACCATGGCTCCAGCCAGGCAATGGGCGCTGGCCTGTTGAAGCTGCTGAATATTCATTTATGTGCCAAAATTAATATTGATGTATGAATGAGGTACCAGCTTAAGCGCTCTATGCGTGGAAACACAACAACATTTCCGAACAGTAAAAATTCTCCTTCATTACAAAACAAAGAAAGGAAAGGCAAGAATAACACACCATTTTAGACTGAGGTTTCCATCCTCACATTCCACACTTCAACTTCAGATCCTCCTCTTAATTATGCTACAGTTTAAATTGTAAAAAAATAACCAACCAAAATTTGCATTACTGTAGTTACACTTCACAAAATCATTTCATAATAGCATTACTACAGTGTATTAGGTACAATACTGCAGACAGCAGCAATGACCTATTTTAAGACCCCACTCTTACTGCAATCCCCCATTGCTTGCATAGAAACAGATCTTCCACTGCATGAACTCATCCAAATGACTCTCCACCATGTGTGTCAAAGTCCCATTCATCCAAAAATAAAAGACATTCTGCGGCGCTCATGTAATGCTTAGATTACTGCTTTGTTTGCTTATTGCTTTGTTTGCTTATTGCATAGTATGCCAACACTCAGTGTTTTGGAACATAACCAGTCACTGCTTCCTGTCCTGTTCCTGTAAGCCTCACTGCTTTAAAAGCATCGGTTAAATACCATTGCTTTATTAACTTAACATTTCTGCATAGAATTTAACAGGGGTTGAGTATGGTAATCGGAGGCAACATTTTGGCAGATGACGGATCTCTGTTTCCTGTCTTTTCCCTGCAAAGGTCATTGCTTTAATAACATTGGTTAAGGGGCATTGCTTTATTAGTTTTCATTGATTTCAAAATTTTAAAGGTAAAGGGTTTGAATTTGCTATCGGAGTCTTGTATGCCTCATCGTTGTCATAACATTGCCTAAATAACATTGTTTAACTAACTTTAATTGGTTTCCTACACTTTCTCCGTGGAAAATAACAGAGGTGGAATTTCTTATCATCACTGAATATTAAACAGTTTTCAGTAATAAATACATACCATGACATGCGAATTAGCATGCCTGCCAGTCATAGGGCGTTTCCATGCCCATTGTCTCTGTCAATCACTAGCAACACACCCATGTATGCACAGAACTAAGTGTAAGGTACTATTCTAATATTATGCCGATTTTCAGTCATAAGGTCAGCTATTGCATGGGAATGATTGTTCTTGTAGAATTTCTTCTCAATCTGAAAATTCAGATTCTGGGAAATGTTTGCTTTCAGATTTCCCTTTTGAAAGTTTATCATTTTATTTTTTTTACTTTTATCTAGGATAAAAGTTTTTTTCACTAGGAGCAAAGAAAATTTCTTGTGGCACTGATTTGATAAGACAGAGTTGAATTCCTCAGAGTTAAAGTTAGCAAGTTTACGGCAGTCTCTAAACAGGTGTGATTTGGCTGGAAGGGAGGTATATCTGAGAATATACAAGTAGGTAGGTGGTCACTAAGGTGATCAGGTAGAGTAGAGGGGTGATGATACAGGTTAGGGGAGTTGGTGAGTAGCCAGTCAATTATGGAGCTGGATATAGTGTTTTTATGGATTTGGGTGGGAGACGTTATAAGTTGATGAAAACCATGCAGGTTAATGCTGTTGTGAGGGGAGTCGGTTTTGAGTTTGGCCCAGTCAAGGTTAGTATCACCTAGTGTGACCGTTTCATAGGGTATGTTTTGGGAGAACCAGGAGAGGCTTTTCTCAAGGGTTGGCAAGTTATTTCCTGGGGGGATATAGATTGAGGCAATGGCTATTTTTTTTTGGGGGGGTTAATATGGCAGTTAGAGATAAGAAGTTTGGTGGGATGAAAATCAGGGATGGGTGAAAGGAAGGGAGAGAGGTTTAGGTTGTTAGAGTGGAGGATGGCAACACCACTCCCTTTTTTTGGAAGTCTATCCATGCAATAGATATTGTAGCTTGGTGGGAGGATTTCATTGTTTGTGATATGTGGCTTGAGCCAAGTTTCAGATAGGCAGAGTATGTGGGGGGGGGGGGGTTGGCAATCCAAGCGTGAAACTCAGTGATTTTGTTGGTTAGACTTTGCACATTTAGGGAGTATACTGATAGGTATTTAGGTGCAGTTGAGTTGGGTATGCTAGATAGGGGAGGTGAGTTTGGAGGATTAGGAGTATTGGGAGCCAAGGGGAAGGTATGGTTTGGTGGGGAGGTAGAGGAAAGGGAGGATATAGGTGTAGGTGAAGGAGGGGTGGGACCAGGGTTGGGGTGAATGTCACATGAGGTGAGTAAGTTGTTGATAGGTGCTGTGAGTAGGAAGGTAGATAGCTGTAATTTAAGCAGTTTGGGTTTAAGTTTATATGCTGGGGTGAGTATAACTAATCTAGTTGGTTTTCTTAGGAAACAGTTGGGGAGGTTGAATAGAGTTGGGGAGATATCAGTGAAAGATGAAGTGAAACTGTTATTTGAGTTATTGAAGGCACTGGTGAATGAAGTGTGTGATTGCATAGGGGGAAGGTGGGAATGGTATGTGGTTTGAGTGGTTAGGAGAAAGAGGACTAGGGAGGTCAGAAAGAGGTATTGCATTTTAGGTAGATAGTTGTTTAATAGGAGGATTGGTGATGAGAGAGGATAGAGTGGGGAAATGAGAAAGGGAAATAGGTAGGTGGTTATACTTTGTTGTGGAAGGAGAAGGGTATAGTAGGGACAGAAGATGAAGAATAATTTCAGTGGACAGGAAGTGATTTGTTATTGGTCAGGTGGAGGAGGAAGGGGAGGGAGTGGATGGTATAAAGGAAACTGTAATGGGGGTGAATGGGAAAGGGAGTAGGGTAGGGGAGCAAAGTGAGTCCGAGCGTAGTGAAGGCGGATGGAGCGGGGCTAACATCCAGGTAAGAAAAATGAAACAGCAAGGGAGACTCCACAATGGGCTACAAGGCAAAAAGGAGGGGAGGGTTAGGTTGTAGACAACTTTAGGAAACAGCTCAATGTAGTAAGTTTAACATACCCCACTGAGCTTGTAAGGCACAGATGTAAAGCAGGGCAATAGAGTCAAGAGTCTAATAATACATTTTGCTGTTACTTTAAGAGAATAGGGTGCAGTGTATCAACAGCAGAAAGGCTAAGCAGAGTGTATAAGCAAACTTAAGCAATTGAAATGGTCTCACTCTATCATCAGTTAGCAATCAGTTACATTGAGAGAATAGCATGCAGCATTCCAACAGCATAAGGCTTAACAGAGGAGCTAAAACAGCGATTAAGCAATTTAAATGCTTTTGTTTCTATCACAGAAACCAAAGCTGTGTCACTGTAGTAAACCTATCGTTCAGTAGGAAATCCAGTAATAGCGATGCCGACAACACCACATGCAGCAGCTATTTCTGATATGCAATAAACCAAGAATAACAGAAAGCGCTAGCTACCTTACTTAACAAAACAGTTGCAAACTCAATAATAGTGGTGTGGACAATACCACGTGCAGCCGATATTACTAATAAGCAATATATATGGAGCAGTAATTCCTTTTTCTTTTTTTTTTTGTTTTACACAGAACTAACTACAATATATGTGTAGCTCTACTTAACAGTTAACATGAGTAAACAGAAACATTTAAAAAGCAATGCAGTTAGTTCCTAAGTACTGCATTACATTACATTAAAAAATAGCAGAGGAAATGAGCACTTACGAGGCTAGCGTTATACGCTCACGAGGGAACAGAGATGCTCAGCAGCAGAGAGAGGAATGAGTATGTTTAAAAATGGCGCCTGTTAGACAAGGGTACCCATGAAAGCTGTGAACAGGATATGAGATAAATGAGGCGGGGTTAAGCAGAGAGCGGGCAGGGCTAACACCCAGGTAAGAAAAATGGCACAGACAAAACCAATCAGGAAAAAGTGGGATTGGCTGGTTATGGAGGGAGCTTAGCACTAGTATGGGGCAGTTTCTTCTTTATTTTTTATTCTGATGTCGTTTACCACTTTGTGCTGTAAAGCCAAAAGCTAAGCAGTTGGGAGACAGCTAAGATAGCAATATGTCTTTACTAGAGGGAGGTAGGGACAGCACACTACGCAAAAGCAGGGTGGAAAAGCATGAGCAGAGAAATGGAGAGAGAAGAGAAGAAGGGATAGAAATACAATGCTAGGGCTGCTGGCGTCTTGTTTCTTAGCCTAAATTCCATGTGGTGTATAAACATATTTAAACCTCAAAGTAACTCTATGGGCACTAAAAAAAAAAAAAAAAAAACAATAGGCTAAGTAATACAAGGTTTTAGTATCAAGTTATTTTACAATAGATTATATGTCACTAAAGACACATACTTAAGTGGTATTTGTGAGAAAAAACAAAATAATAGCTGCTTGCAGAGCTGGAGGTCAGGACAAGGTTTCCGATTTAAGTTCCACGCACAGAGTTGTTTAAACAGTGCCCGGGTGAAACAGTAAGGGAGACTCCACAATGGGCTACCAAGCAAAAAGGAGGGGAAGGTTAGGTTGTAGACAACTTTAGGGAACAGCTCAGTGTAGTAAGTTTAACATACCCCACTGAGCTTGTAAGGCACAGATGTAAAGCAGGGAAATAGAGTCGAGATTAATAATACATTTTGCTATCTGTTACTTTAAGAGAACAGGGTGCAGTGTATCAACAGCAGAAAGGCTAAGCAGAGTGTATAAGCAAACTTAAGCAATTGAAATGGTCTCACTCTATCATCAATTAGCAATCAATTACATTGAGAGAATAGCATGCAGCGTTCCAACATCATAAGGCTGAACAGAGAATTTTAAACAGCGATTAAGCAATTAAAATGCGTTTGTTCCTATCACAGAAACCAAAGCTGTGTCACTGTAGTAAACCTATCGTACAGTAGGAAACCCAGTAATAGCGATGCCGACAACACCACGTGCAGCAGCTATTTCTGATACGCAATAAACCAAGAATAACAGAAAGCGCTAGCTACCTTACTTAACAAAACAGTTGCAAACTCAATAATAGTAGTGTGGACAATACCACGTGCAGCCGATATTACTAATAAGCAATATATATGGAGCAGTAATTCCTTTTTCTTTTTCTTTTTTTGTTTTACTCAGAACTAACTACAATATATGTGTAGCTCTACTTAACAGTTAACATGAGTAAACAGAAACATTTAAAAAGCAATGCAGTTAGTTCCTAAGTACTGCATTACATTACATTAAAAAAATAGCAGAGGAAATGAGCACTTACGAGGCTAGCGTTATACGCTCATGAGGGAACAGAGATGCTCAGCAGCAGAGAGAGGAATGAGTATGTTTAAAAATGGTGCCTGTTAGACAAGGGTATCTATGAAAGCTGTGAACAGGAAATGAGATAAATGAGGAGGGGTTAAGCAGGGAGCGGGCAGGGCTAACACCCAGGTAAGAAAAATGGCACAGACAAAACCAGTCAGGAAAAAGTGGAATTGGCTGGTTGTGAATAGAGCTTAGCACAAGTATGGGGGCAGTTTCTTCTTTATTTTTTATTCTGATGTCGTTTACCACCTTGTGCTGTAAAGCCAAAAGCTAAGCAGTTGGGAGACAGCTAAGATAGCAATATGTCTTTACTGGACAGAGGTAGGGACAGCACACTACGCAAAAGCAGGGTGGAAAAGCATGAGCAGAGAAGTGGAGAGAGAAGAGAAGAAGGGATAGAAATACAATGCTAGGGCTGCTGGCGTCTTGTTTCTTAGCCTAAATTCCATGTGGTGTATAAACATATTTAAACCTCAAAGTAACTCTAGGGGCACTAAAAAATATATAGGTTAAGTAATACAAGGTTTTAGCATCAAGATATTTTACAATAGATTATTTGTCATTGGAGACAAATACCTATGTGATCTTTGTGAGAAAAAAAACAAAATAATAGTTGTTTGCAGAGCCGGAGGTCAGGACAAGGTTTCCGATTTAAGTTCCATGCACAGAGTTGTTTAAACGGTGCCCAGGTGAAACAGCAAGAGAGACTCCACAATGGGTTAAGTGGTCTTTGTGAGAAAAAACAAAATAATAGTTGTTTGCAGAGCCGGAGGTCAGGACAAGGTTTCCTATTTAAGTTCCACACACAGAGTTGTTTAAACGGTGCCCGGGTGAAACAGCAAGGGAGACTCCACAATGGGTTAAGTGGTCTTTGTGAGAAAAAACAAAATAATAGTTGTTTGCAGAGCTGGTGGTCAGGACAAGGTTTCCTATTTAGGTCCATGCACAGAGTTGTTTAAACAGTGCCCAGGTGAAACAGCAAGGGAGACTCCACAATGGGTTAAGTGGTCTTTTGAGAAAAAACAAAATAATAGTTGTTTGCAGAGCTGGAGGTCAGGACAAGGTTTTAATTTAAGGTCCACTCACAGAGTTGTTTAAATGGTGCCCGGGTGAAACAGCAAGGGAGACTCCATAATAGGTTAAGTGGTCTTTGTGAGAAAAAACAAAATAATAGTTGTTTGCAGAGCCAGGGGTCAGGACAAGGTTTCTGATTTAAGTTCCACGCACAGAGTTGTTTAATCGGTGCCCGGGTGAAACTGCAAGGGAGACTCTACAATGGCTTAAGTTGTCTTTGTGAGAGAAAACAAAATAATAGTTATTTGCAGAGCCGGAGGTCAGGACAAGTTTTCCGATTTAAGTTCCACGCACAGAGTTGTTTAAACGGTGCCCGGGTGAAACAATAAGGGAGACTCCACAATGGGTTAAGTGGTCTTTGTGAGAAAAAAACAAAATAATAGTTGTTTGCAGAGCTGGAGGTCAGGACAATGTTTCCGATTTAAGTTCCACCCACAGAGTTGTTTAAACGGTGTCCGGGAGAAACAGTAAAGGAGACTCCACAATGGGTTAAGTGGTCTTTGTGAGGAAAAACAAAATAATAGTTGTTTTCAGAGCTGGAGGTTGGGACAAGGTTTCCGATTTAAGTTCCACACACAGAGTTGTTTAAACGGTGCCCGGGTGAAAGAGCAAGGGTGACTCCACAATGGGTTAAGTGGTCTTTGTGAGAAAAAACAAAATAATAGTTGTTTGCAGAGCCGGAGGTCAGGACAAGGTTTCTGATTTAAGTTCCATGCACAGAGTTGTTTAAACGGTGGCCGGGTGAAATAGCAAGGGAGACTCCACAATGGGTTAAGTGGTCTGTGTGGGAAAAAACAAAATAATAGTTGTTTGCAGAGCCAGAGGTCAGGACAACAAGGTTTCCGAATGAAGTTCCACGCACAGAGTTGTTTAAACGGTGCCCAGGTGAAACAGCAAGGGAGATTCCACAATGGGGAGGCTAGCGTTATATGCTCACGAAGGAAGAGAGACGCTCAGCAGCAGAGAGAGGAAGCCTATGTCAAACAGAATATTTTCAAGTGGTTGTCTAAGGCTATTATCTTTTGTTATACTTATCATAACAGAACTATTCCAGGCAGGGTCAAGGCCCACACTATCAGGGCCTTGACTTAATCTATGACTTTTTGGAAAGGGTTGGATTCCAGAAGTATTCTAGAAGCTGCTACTTTGTCCTCTGTATATACTTTTACAAAGCACTAAAAGCTTGATTGCTTTTCTAGGTCCAGGTCAGGCTTTGATAGGACCATTCTCCAGCGGCTCCTGGACTCTTCTTCCTTCCACCTCTCAAATGTAGTAAGCTAGAATAATCTACTCATATAAGTAAGGCTACTGCATCAGTGATCAATATGTTGACGACAGTTGTGTAAGTAAACTTACCATAAAAATAGATGTTTGAATGATCTGTAGTAGCTGCTCCCTCCCTTCACCACCCTTTTTTGGTATGTTTTTTATGCCATGGTGCGGACATTTATTTTTTGTTATTCATAGAGGAATAGATTCCCTTCGCAGAGACTTCCCCTTACTATGGAACAGGGTCCCAATCTACATAAGACAGAGCCCCTCACTATCACTCTTCAAGAGGAACCTTGATGAGTGGATGGGTAACAGAAAGTTCACACCGGGGATCACACCAACAGCACTACTAGATAGGGGTCAAGGGTACTAGCTGCTAGTACAAGGGTCTAGGGAACTACTAAAGGGGGCGAATACCGCACAACGTGACTGGGCTAATATATGCCTTCAGGCAGATAGCCCAGTACCAACCTATGAACCTATAGCATTACCCTTTCAGGGCTCAGCCTATCTCTCTCTTGACAGGAAGGATGTGAAGGCCTTGGCGCCCAAACTTGGCTCTTAGTGAGCTCAGGTCAAGGAGCCTGACAGTTTAGATGTATGGAAGGTTCCCTCAAGCTTTGGAAACCGGCCAGCTGCTATATCCTTTGCAAGATATAACCCATATAGCTAAGGCTACTGCAGTAGTGATCATTTGAGCATCAATTGTTTTGGTAAGTTTACTTATACAACTGTTACTGCAGTAGTGATCATTTGAGCATCAATTGTTTTGGTAAGTTTACTTATACAACTGTTCTGTGTTCAGTTGAACTTATGTTGAACTTTCTCCCTTCTTTTCAGTCTAGCCATGGACAGATTCCATACTTTTCCCCAGAGACTGGATTTGTTCACACAAGACAGGGGCTGTTTGATACATCCCAATCTGAAAAATCTTCAACTCAGTTACTGGATGATGTAATTTTGATTCCCTTTAGGCATCTTTTTTTTTTTTTTGGAGTTGCAGCAGGTAATATAGGAGGCAATAAAATGCTACTAGGAATCAAATATATGCAAGAAGACAAGATTTTCTAGTTGGTGGCAGTCTAAGAACTAGGACCTTCTTCAGGCCTGGCTGCCTCTAGTTCTTGATTATTTATGTGAGTTGCTGAACCTCTGGCCTTTCTTATCCCTCCATCAAGGTTCATCTGTTGGCCATTTCAGCTTGTTTGCCCTTTGATCCCCCCTTTCTAACCATTCTCAAGTTAGTAAGTTTCTGAAAGCATGTGTTTAATATGCATGTACCTAGGAAACAGGTGCCTAGCTCTTCTTTGTCATCTTAACTTTGTGCTTGAAAAGCTTACCCTTTCTTCTTTTGAACAAGCTTATCAGGCTGAATTAAGGTTCTTAACATGGAAGACTATGTTAGTCATTGCTCTGTCTTCTGTTAAGAGAGTATCTTAGTTACTAGCACATAAAGTGAGCCACCCTACCTCATTTTTCAAAAACACAAGTTTTTTTTAAACTATTCCTTCTTTTATGTATAAAGTAGTCTCAGAGTTTACATTAATCCAAATTATTAACCCCTGTCTTCTTTCCTGAACTAGTGAGCAAGGAAGAAGAGATTCTTCACAATCTAGATGTCCATAGATAGCTCAGGCAGTACCTTGGCAAAACTCAAATCTTCAGGAATGCTGATAAGCTGTTTGTCTGCTATAAAGGTAAGAGGAAATCACAACCAGTGTCAACGTAGACTTTTTACAGATGGTTGTCTAAGGCTATTGCATTTTGTTATATTTACCACACTAAGCCTCTTCCAGGCAAGTTTGGAGCCCATTCTACAAGGGCTTTGGCTTTTTTGGTGGCTTTCTGTAAAGGGGTGGACTCTAGAAGTATTTTAGAGGCAACAACTTGCTCCTTTCTACATACCTTTACAAAGCACTACAAACTGGATTAATTCTTCAGGTCCAGAATAGGCTTTGCTATGCCCCTGTTCCAGGGGCTCATTAATTTATTGGACTCCTCAATTAGAGTCTAAGCTGTGGTAGTCTATTCAAGTAGCTTAGGCTACTGCAGCAACATGTTGAGCATAGTAAGGTTTTTACACAGACTTAGCATAACAGTAGCTGTTCTAATAGATGACTGTTGCAGTAATCTTCTTTTGGTGTGTTTTTTTTTTTTTTTTTTTTTTTTTGTATTTCCAGTGTGTGAATGTATATACCCATGCATATATAGTTAAATTTGTGTTACATTTTCTAGCATTTTCCCTTTCATGGCTATTGCCTCCTTTCTTGGAGAAAGAAAGATCTGAAGCTTTTGTCGCTATAACTGTGTTATATGAAGCTCTGCTCGAGCTCCTGACAGAGGAGTTAGAAGATTCCCATAAGCTTTGAAAAGCTGATCAGTTGGCAGTGGATAGGACTCAAATAGCTTAGGCTGCTAATGGATGGAACAACCCAGATGAAATGTGATGCAACGTTATCCAGGGGAAAGGGGAGAAGAGAAGACCAGTTAATTTTTGACAGTGCATTGTCGAAAAAGGAGTTATCACACATGGGGATGTTACATGAGAGCTGTAATTTATGTATTTTTTTGCACTTTGGTAAGGGTTCCAGATGGTGACAGTAGGAAGGTGGCCACTAATGCAATCAGAAGGAATACCTGAATAATAGATGTTTCTAGATAAAGATGTAAAGATCCATTGAAGTATACTTTTCCTACCACTAGTTTGCTTGTCTGGGATCAGTTGTAAATAAATTGGAAGAGACTGTAGCAATGGAGAGAAGGACAGTAGGGATCACAGTGACTAGCATCCAGTTAGTATTAAAGTTGCCAAGGACTATGATAACTAGGCTGAGATAAGAGATTAATCAATGCAAGGCTTCCTTAGCAATTATTTGTCTTCACCTGGAGGCATGTAGATGCAGGTGACAGTAAGGAGCTTAGTGTCATTATCTTTGATATGGGCTATGATGGACTCACGAGGCAATTTTTTTTGTTAGAGGTGAAACAGGAGAGATTGTTTTTATACGTCAGTGCAACTCTTGCATCTTTATATGTCTTACTGTACCTTAGCATGGCATAACAGCAAGTGAGATTATAACACTGTCGGTTTTAGTTCGTTTTTGGCAAGGTTGCCAGAACCGGGGGGGGGAGCACCCCCCCCCCCACACACACACACACAATGTAAATAAAATTATGGATTGTGCCAACTTCCCCTGGCTCTTTAACTTTATTACGAAAAAAAACCCCACGAGTAACCAGAAATGGAAGTGAGCTTTTATACTTTTCATTAGCATGACCTCTCACTTCTACCCTGCGAACATAGTACTATGAAATACATAACTAAACTGTGTCCTTTTACTGTTTAGTTTAATGATTGCAGTATTTTTACCATAATACTGGAAACTGCATATATAAGGATCTTCAGGGATTTTTTTTTTCTTCCAGGTGTATGTTTTATTTCAGTTGTGCAGCCCAAAGCAGGAGCTCTAGTATGAACATTTAAGAGTGATGCAAAAGAACTTTTGTAAAGTTGTATAAAATGAAGAGTCCACTGAAAGAAATCAGAATGAATTTTTTGAGGCAATTCTGTTTATTTCATTCTGTTTTATGGCAGTAAACCAAATAGAGCCATACCTCTTAAATTCTTCAAATTTTGCATATTGTCCAGAATTTTACATAGTATTTTTGGTCTGACCCTCATAAAATTTTTGTTTTTCTGGCAAATCACTGAGAATTAAAGTCACTAAATAATGAAAGACATTTGAGTTTTAGACTTCATATATTAAAACACATTTAAATACACAAATAGTCACATAGAAAATACCCTTTTTCAGGCACATTAATGTTTTAACCCTTTCCTCTTAAGATAAACAACAAAATCTTCCTTGTTGTTCAGCCCTGGTGGATAGCGAGCATTTAATTTCACCTGCCACAGATATTCACACCACCCCAATTTAACTTCAGCATTTAGCAGTTTGTCGAACTCTTGTATTTGATCCAAAACCATAAACTTGCAGTTTACCTTGCATTTACTAGTCTTATAGTGTTTACCAAGTTCATCTACATTTGCCTAACTGTTTTATTGTAATTTTTTTCACTGTATTTATCTTCAGTTTTGTAAATATTTTTGCTTACTTGTACTGTGGAGCTTTTCTTCCCAGGTCTCCATTGAAAAAGGGCTTTTGCTCAGATGGGCTATCCCGGTTAACACATGTCAAATAAATAAATAAATAAGTTTTTTTCATTCCCCCACCTGAGTTGCATACTTATGTTCATAAGTACAAGAGTAAGCATCACAGAAGATTTTGTTCTTTATCTGAAGAGGACAGGGTTAAACCATTAATGTGCCTGAAAAAAAGAGTGTTTTCCATGTGACTATTTGTGAATTTTAATGTGTTTTTAACATTACATTATTCAGTCTGAAGAAGTCTCATATAAGGAGACAAAAGCTCTTAATGAACTGATGATGTTATTTTAATAAATTTTCTTGGTTCTATTTTGCTGTTTTTTGTGGACTTATTATACTCTAAGTACAAATTTACTATTTTTGTTTGAGGTTGAGAGATATGGATGGAACCATTTCTAAAATGTGGAACATTAACTCCCATAATGTGGAACACTTTTAAAAGCTTACTAACATCTTAAACTAGAAAACTCACAGGATGGTTAAAATCTGTTACTTTATACTTATAAAACCTTCTTTACATGAATTTAATATGAGTCAATAATAGATATCAGATAAAAAAAATTTTAACACTGAATGTGTGGTAGACCCTTTCAATGTGGAACAGCAAAGAACATGGACTTTTTAAGATTCAGAATGAAAAATGTTCCTTTTAATGAGGTACATTTGAGAGGTATACTCTCAACTGTCCCTGTTTTTATATATATATATATATATATATATATATATATATATATATACACATTTTAACTAGATAAGCCAACTGGACAAAAGTGACCCTTTTCAGGGGTAACCCAGGAGCTCCATCTGGTTAAATGACTTGCTTAGGCAAATGTAGGTGGAAAGAATCAAATTCTGTACCCCTGGCTATAGGAATTAGCTCATTAACAGTTCAAAGTCTCAATTCTCTGCAATAAACTTTGCAGAATGTCTCTGATTTTGCCTAATGTGTTTGGTTTGTGTGCTCCTCATAAAATTTGTGGTTTTCTGTCTGGCAGACTGTTAGTTGCAAACCCTAATAATGATGGCCTTTTAAGTATCAGATATTATATCCTTTGTAAAATGCATACTAATGAAAAGTCTGTTGTTCTATCAATTTCCACAGTATATTAGAGCAATACTTGTATCTGCCCTAAATTATGAGCCTTTTTGCCTCATTTTTTGACACTGTAGCTGATTCTTGCACTAACAGGTTGACAGCTATGGTGTGCAGTGGTAAAAATAGACACGGCCCACAGCAGAAATACATTTTCACTTTAATTTACTTGTACTTTGATTAACATGGGAATGCCCTGCAGTAGCAACTTGAAATAAATTACCCTGATTTTGTTTTTTTACTATTTTTGGCATCACGAGAAGTGGCTGTCTGCTTGGAAGGCACTTGACAGATGAAGCAAAGGACTGTTAGGGTGATCACAGTAATGTGACCATTACTCTAATTTGTTGAAGGGTGGTGACAGTGCATAGTGTCTGAAAGCTCCAGTTTGAATTGCATTAGTTTGATTGTCCTTTCACAGTTTTTGGCATGAAACCAGACAGAGCTATGGGTAGGTGTAACCTTGCACAATGCCCACAGTACAGTACAGTACAATTACATTTATTTATTGCTATTTACTTGTTTATGGCACTCAATGTGGAGAGGGGTGCTTCAAGTGGAACTGCATTACTGTTATTGTTATTTCACTACTTTTCTCAATCTTATGTGATAGATGATTGCTAGAAGTGGCTGTCTGTTTCAGGGCAGTCTCTGGATGAAAGGAAAGGACAGTTATGTGATTCTTATAAAACAGTCATTGATATGGCTAGTTTAGGAGAGGACTGTGTGTATTTGTTGTCATTGTTCCTTTTAATTTCCTTACATTCAAACATCAGAGGTGTATACAAGGTGGATGTCTTTTTTGGGGTAAGGTATGAGGTGGCCTGCTGCACATGAATGTATGGGGTACCTTCATGAGCAGTATATTTTAACAATAGCAAGATAAAATATTTTGATATGACCATTGTGTTTTTCATTTTCCTCACAGTGCTACATTGCAATTTATGAGACTGTAGGTAACGTTTTTTGTGGAGAGGTGATGCATGACAGCAAACATAGGATAATTTCTGAATGATTATTGGTTTGGTGTCTTTGGGAGGATGGTATCTGTCAAGGAGCAACATGGCTATTATATTTGTACAATTCCTTTAAGGTCAAAGGTAGAGTATCCATTCAGAGAGGGGCACATTAAAAGTAGATGTATATTTTTTATCATGAACTGCCCTTGGGGATCTGATATATGAACTCATATACGCAGCTAGAAAGTTCAGTATTTCAGAGGGAAGGCTTTTGTTGTCATAGTCTGGCACCATGCCTGGCTAATACTTGGAGACTATGTGAAAGCTCATGCTTTCAAATGGCTAACATTCAGAGATGTGCTGCACTGAAAGGTCTGAGGTTAGAATTCCAGTCTTACATGAGTTTTGTAGTTGATTACCTTGTTATTCTGTCATGAAAATTCTGTAGTTAAATCTCACTGGGGTTATTGCTTTTCCAAGACAGGCCCCAGTAGTTTTAGCTCATGTGCTTTTGCTGTCACAACCTGACATTTTGCATTATAGTTTGTTTTTATTGTGGGTGCTCTGGTAAACGTCTGCTCAGAATGCTGAGTATAGTAGTTCCCATCCTTTGTGTCACCAGAAAAGTATATTTCTTTTAGTAGTTTCATGCCATGGCTATAATGCCATGCCTTCAAGGGACTAAAACTGTGGTGTCCAATTCAAAGCAGTGCTGTACAAGAAGTTCTTGGGATATAATTGTAGTCTTAGCTTTGCTTTATAGCTGAATGTACTGTTATTACCAGAAAGTTTCATAATGAAACCTCAAATGGGACCAGAGTTATAGCTTTTTAAAACTGACCCCTCTCCAGTGGTTTTAGTTCATACGCGTTTACTGCCACAGTGTAACATTTTGCATTATACTGTATCTTCATTTTGGATGCTGCTGTGAATGTCTTCTCAAAACATTGCATGCACTCATGACATAAAATAGTTACTTCTTAAGTTATCAGTACATCTCAAGTAAAAATCTATATTTTCCAGTAAAATATGCATTTTTTCGATTGTAACATACTGTGGCTACAGTGCCATGCTTTCAAGTGGCTAAAGCGGTAGTGTCAAATTCAGAGATGTGCTACATTGACAGTACTAATGTTAGAATTGCAGTCTTTGTATGTTTTGCAGCTGAACATCCTGTTCTTATTATCTGAAAGACAACAGCTTCATCTGTAATTTTTATATGAACTTTCTGTGGAATGATTCTTCATGGAACTCAAGATGATACTGTATATAACTTATATCATGTATATGTTTCTTTTATTATAGTAATTGAGTTAAAGTAAAAACATAAAGAAATTCCCTTTTTAGATCACTAAGTTCCCTTCTGGATCTCTCCTTTCCTCCAACCTTCAACCCTTTCTGTCACCTGTGTTTTTTGGCCAAGTTTTAAGAAACTGCAAAGAAGTCTGGCTGATAAAGTAAGATCCAGCTGTGAATTATATAACATTACTTTCTGGATACTTCTTGCAATGTTGTGCGTTCTGTTTAGCTAATTGCATTTTTTTCATAATTCCTTATTCTGAGTAGTAAACCTATCCACAATTAGTGGTCCAGGCTTAGGATGGATGCCTCCAAAAAATAATAGTGAGACAAGAACTGGAGAGTATGAGGAGAGTGTATAACTCCTAATTACCTAGAATACAGACTTCGGAATCCTTAAAATAACATAGCATGTAGCGCAGATACAACATAGTTATCAAATATTATGATCAGGTCTCTGATTGTAATGAGTGTATTATGTGTTTGAGACATGGATTCCAAAAATTTCACCTAGAGAGCAAATCTTGGCATCCATTTCAAGAAAACATAATGCAATTACAATTGGAGATCCAATCATATTTATTTGTAGTGCATGGAGATTTATCTGTTCCTTGTAAGACTAGTTACACAAAAGTAAGGTTTAAAAAGAAAAAAAAAAACAACAGAATATGTTGTGCTGGCTTTCAAAGATGGTAAAGCAGTGGGGGAATGGCTGATGCCCTTACATATTCCCTGTCTGAGGTGAGCAGTTTAATTCAAAATACTGGCTGTAATGTAGCAGACAGCAGGCAGAAATGGAAGTAGACACAAAGCCATTTCATGACCTGCTGCTGCTGTTGCTTATTGGTTGGCGCTGTCAGCTTTTAGTGCTAAATGCAATCTTAAGAGCACTTAGGGGTTTCTCCCTTCCAAGAGTTGTTAAGGTTGGGTATAGCGATAGAGTAGCGCTAAACCAGCATGTAATTTAACAGTTTTTGGAGTGCAATCATGGTGCTCTATGTACTACAGTATGTTTGTATCTGATATTTATTATAGAACAGCTTAACAAGATTTTGTTTTAAAGAAAGAGACCACTTCCAAAACTTCAGGCTTTGAAGTTGGAAATAATTTAAAGAAAGAGGTCATACTAAAGCTGTAAAAATTTATATCAGTGTCTTAAATATGTCTTTTGTAAGTATACTGCTTTCTAACTGAAAGTCGGTAGGCACAACTGAAATTTGATTCTACTACACTGTATTGTAGCCTACATCATCAAACCTTGATTTGCTAAATATATTTCACAGAAAACTGGAAAACTAAGAATACAGCAAGTTATTTTATGTTGATATTTTGTTATGTTTTTCAAAAGAGCAAAAGCTAGTGCAGAAGTCTTGTGTACTTAAACCAGGTGTGTAGTAATTTAAAATGTAAAGAAATCTCTGTTTATAATATCATTGTTTTCTCAAGTAATGGACTTTACAATTTCACTGAACAAACACCATTGACATAATTCCCTTGAATTAGTTAAATCCTGCTGGTGGGCATTCAGTCTACTATAACAAACTTCATAGATGGTTTTAGGCACCTGCAATAGCTGTGGCTATAGGGGACCCCCTAATCATTCTTGACTGTGAGGGGGCCTCACAAAAGCTAATGCTGGTTAGGGAAACATATGGAGAAAAAAAATATTCATTTTCTGACTATGCACTTCATCTAAAACAGGGTTGTGATGTGACATGTTAGGCTAAAGCCAGTAATCACTGAATGAATATGAGTAAGGTAAGTGTAAGAGATCAGGAGCCCAGAATGACCAATCTCAGTGCTTACCTTGGATTTTAAGAATGGTTGATGCTCCCACTCTTCAGACATGGTTTTCTCTTGCAGGGAGTTTTGCAAATACTGGCAGAACACAAGATACTATAACTTTCAATTTCTTTGCTCATGAATTCTGGGCAAAGCAAACAATGATAGCAGAATAAAGGCTCAAAATCATGATCACCTTTGAATATTACTATAATTCACTTAAAATGTTAAATTAATAACACATTTTGCATTAGCATGCATTCTCTTAACATTAAGGAGTGTAAAACTCTGATGTCTGGATCTACTGACTGTAATCCTGAATGATTTACCAGCAAATCAAACTTTTTACGAGGGACAGAGCAAAATTATGATGTAAAATCAAGGACAGTGACAGGTATGCATTACTCCTTAATGAGGTACATGGAAGTGACTTCTGCTGTTGTTTGACAACTGCTAAACAACGGTCACTGATCTGGTGTGGCAGTACTAGCTCTGTACATTGTACTGCTATTTGCTGAAATAAGTGCAAAACTAGTATTGGTATGGCTTACGCTTGTGTGTGTGTATGTCTTGCAATGCAAAAGTAACAAGCTGGCTATAATTTATTTCACTTTCTTGCACAAACATCATCAGCATTGCCTTGTGCTTGTGTGTGTGTGTGGGGGGGGGGGCATGGTTGCAGTTTATTTCAGTAATACGTTAGCCATAATTTATTTCACTTATCATCACAAACATAAAACCTACACATGATTGGTGGTTGTTTTTAGTGGTTTGGCCAGAAGAAGATGCGTATGAAAGCAAATAATCTTTGTCACTGTGGTGCAGTGAGTAGCATTGCCATTTTGCAGTGCTTTGCTCTGGCCAAGTTCTTGGCTGTGCCTTTTTCTGTATGGAGTTTGCATGCCCTCCCTCCCCATGTGTGTGTGTGTGTGTGTGTGTGTGTGTGTGTGTGTGTGTGTGTGTGTGTGTGTGTCTGTGGGCTCTTGTTTCCTCTAGTACCTCAAAATCATCTAGCAGGTGAAATGGAATTCCTTCAGTTTCCCTCAAAGTGAACGTGCAGTGTGTGTGTGTGTGTGTGTGTGTGTGTGTGTGTGTGTTTAAAAATATCACTGATTTTTATCTGTGCATATACACAGTGATGCTGGGCACATACATAACACTTTTGTATAGCAATAAAAATGCAGTTTTATTTATTTGCAGTTTGTTAGCCGGGAAAGTCCATTGGGCCAAGAGGAGACCTTTTTCAGTGGAGGCCTGGGGAGAAAAGCTCCAGAGTGTATACATACACAAATAACAGCAAGAAGTAATACACAGATTTAATTACAGTATATTACAAATTAATAGAAACCAATTGATCTAGTTACAGTAGTAGCAATAAGATTTTTGGATTGTAATAAAGTAGTACAGAACCATAAAAGAGAATAAGCATTATATCTTATGTGGCAGGCAGTTTACAAGTAATTATCTTCAAAATAAAGCATAAAATTAATCACAGAACATCCAGACCCTTATTTATATCCATATATTAGCATTTCTGTGGGTCTTGTGTTCCTCACACCTCAAACTGTAGACAGGAATTTTGAAATGGACTTCATGGGGGTCTCCGCCCTCAACTTCATCTACTCTAAAATCAGCCCTGCTGAGAGGTATGTGCAGAAGGTTGCTGTAGCTTGGGTGGACAGATGGGGATAGGGATGTAGACATTACTTCTTTAATTTTAATCACAATCAAACTTTATAGATGTGCACAGGAGGCTGTTATAGCTTCTGTTGGGGTTGGGTACAGTGGAATCATTAATTCCTTTACTTTTCTCACATACACAGAAGTGTGCACAGAAGGTTACTATAGCTTGTGCAAGGGCAGTGTACTATCTAGGAGCAACAAAGTGAAATGCATTACTGTACTCATTATTTTTTCACTTGCCTCACAATGGCACAAAGGCACATATAAAGGTATCTGCTTGTGAGGGATAGGGGTGAGGAGTAAGAAGGCATGCTATGCATATGTACAACAGCAGTTACTAAAATACATATCTATGGCCATTTGAACCAGTGCTTTCATCTCAGTCTAACACCAGATCAATGCACAGGTAGTGACTGTATTTTATGGTGGGTAGGGAGGCAGGCAGTATCCCAGATAAGTTTGTGATCGTTACAAACAATAGTCTTGTTAGGTTATCGTGAGCTACTATTTTGTCAGCTTTGAACATTAGGTCTTGGGCACAACTAATGTCTTCCTTGAAAGAAAGAAAAAATAAGACTTAATTTCTTTTCTTATTTGTGATTGTTGTTTAGGCTGCCATTGGATTAAAAGGTTGGGAAAATGCTCTAAGAGCATTTATAACACTATGGCTTTCGGGACCCCAGATTAACTGAGTTTTTTCCAAAACAGTTATTACTTTGCTGACTTGCCCAGATAATTTGTGTCGAAAGGTTGCAGTAAAAGTAAAGTTGAACAGCAACACTAAATTTCTTTCTCATAATTTCAGTTCAAACCATTACTGAATGAAAAGGTTGTGTAAAAAGTAAAGAAAACTAAAAACTTTAAAATGCACTTCAGAGTGTATGGAAAGTAATGGCTTCTTGGAAAAGCTGAAGAGTAAGGCAAAATGTGAGAAAATGAAAAAAAGAGTAATGTGCATGGTGTGAGGAGCCCAGGATGGGGAAAACAGAGAGAAGCACTAGAGGATGTGTGTGTGTGTGTGTGTGTGTGTGTGTGTGTGTGTGTGTGTGTGTGTGTGTGTGTGTGTGTGTGTGTGTGTGTGTGTGTGTGTGTGTGTGTGTGTGTGTGTGTGTGTGTGTGTGTGTGTGTGTGTGTGTGTGCGTGGGGGGGGGGGGTGTGAATCAGTTGGCAGTGCCTAAGGAACCATTTTACCCATATCTTCGCTGCAACTAAATAACTAGTAACTGTGAAAATCCCTTTGTGAGATGGGCCAACATAGTGTGGAACACTGGCCTGTTTTAATGTAAGAGCATTGTCGCCACAGTTCAGCCTATATGTACTACTCTTAAACTCTGCAGTACTAACTAAAATGTTGTTTAGGCGAGGTGGCAGTGACAGGATGATACTTAGACTGGAAGTGTCCAGGTAACCCCCAAAATGTTAACACCGGCACTGAGCTGAAATAAATGTTCAGGTCCACTTCTTCTCCATTTTTATATAGAATTAACATATTCTTATCTGTGGATGTTTTACAGTTTTATGTGGAGTATTAAAATGATAATATTTTATAATACATCAAACAATGGAAAACAAAAGGGAATTTAACTGAAACACTTTACAATTATAAAGCCTCTTCCCTTATTTCTGTGTTAGTTTTTGATGTTTATTCTTATTCTAGTACAGTAACTTAGCAGGCACCTCAGTTCTATGCACATCCTGTTTATTGGTGTTTAATATGTTACACACATTCAGTGTATTAATGTTTAATGTTAGGGTTCCATTTTTTTGCTTATACTATGTCTGTTTTTGTTGTACTATGCCACCTGGACTTGGCCTGAAGTTAGTCACCTTGTGTCAGTGCCCTACCCTGTTAATAAACAAGCAACCAAACAGAAATAAATAAATGAAACTGAACTGAACTAAAATAAAATAAATTAATAAATACACTATGAAAATAAAATTACAGTGAAAACACAAGAATATGCAACACAATAACCTGATCATTAAGCATAGATTCCAAGTGAATAATAAACTCTAGATAGAAATTGACTGAATAAAGAATAAATAGTTACTTCAGAAACACTGAAGAGTTTGTAATATTCATACCAGCAGTGTATTACTGACAACGTCATTTTATTTTTCTGAGTCAGGTGAGGGGAACACAGTGTCTGCTCCTGCAAGAGATGTTTGGTTCCCTTTTGTTTTACTAAGATCTTTTCAACCATACAAGGCTTACTACTGCACTTTGGTCTTACCTTTCTGGATACTGCATGCCAAATAAATGTGATTTCTCAGACTAGAAGAAAGGGCAGTATAGCTTTCTTTAGTACTACCCTTCAAGGTTTGTCTTTCTTTGTTGTTTCTGTTGTTTTGTTTTTATATTTATTTATTTATTTTTGTTAACCGGGTAATGTCCGGCTGGGCACGGGGCCCATTTTCAGCGGAGACACAGGGAGAAAAGCTCCCAAAACATTAGGTAGAATGAGTTAACAATAATTACAATAAGAAGAAAACATCATATAAAAACTAAAACTAGTAACAATATTTACAAAGTGTTAATCAGGCTTGAGATGTTGTATAGATTACCACAATAGAAAGTATTCTTTGAGTACAGTAATCAAGGCAAGGACATGCATTTTCAGAAAACAGTTGTATGACCCAACAGAATTAGCATGGAGAGACATTTTAGGCTAACAGAGATGGTTCAGGTTCTGATTATTTCTTGAGCCTAGGGTTTAAGCAGTTTAGATGTAAGCAGTTTAGATATTGTCTGCAAGCTAGTTGATTATGCAACTAAGCTCTCTGCTGATAACAGCAGTAGCCTAGCCTGGAGTATGGCATGAGCAGAGCCATTGTTTAGCTAGATGTTCCTTGAGAAGATTTTTGAACTCGTGATAGTTAGGGTTTTTAGCTATATGTTGAGGAAGAGTATTCTATAGTTTGGCAATATTGTGACAGTAGAGTGAGGAACCTTGTGCATTATGGGCATGGGTAATCTTTAGCATTAGTTTATTAGCGGATCTAAGTGATCTAGGATTTGTATTGGGTTGGATGAGGTTGCTCAGTGCAGGGCAGTTATCAGGTTGGTGAATTATTTTCTGTACAGTGGACAGTTGAATTAAGTTTAGGAGGTTTGGTAGTTCTAGCCAGTTGAGTTGGGAGGGAGAGTACTGAGCAGTGGTGTGTTCTGTGCGGGTTGCCTGTTGGGAATTTGGCTTTTTTGTTGTAGCAGGAATCTAGTCTACTTAGGTTTGATTTGCTTAGATTGGTAAATATTTGGGATCCGTAGAGGAGGGTGGAAAGTATTTGAGAGCGGTCAGGGACTATGCTGGCACTTTCAGTCATGTAAGGCTTGGCTCTATAAAGGGTGCTTAGTTTGGAGTGCACCTTTTTGATGGTGATGGAAATATGAGTATCAAACCTTAGGTTATCATCAATTGTGACACATAGGAGTTTGGTTTGGCTAGTGGGTTCAATTTTAGTTCCATTTGTTGAAAGAATTGTTAGTGGGGAGTGACATATTTTGGGTTTGTTGTAATTAAAGAATAGTAGTTTGGTTTTGTTAAGATTCAGTATGAGTTAATGATTTGTGAGGTATTGAAGTTTGCATTTTTGTCTGCAGTTCCTGGGGGGTAGGAGCTGAGCAGATAAGTGTGGAGACATCGGCATACTGGACTACGGAGGCTAGTTGGGTTGCAGAGCTGAGGTTACTGGTAAATAGTGTAAAGAGTAGGGGTCCAAGTATGGATCCTTGGGGTACCCCAACAGAGATGGGTAGAAGAGGGGAAGGTGTGTTTTCCTATTTGTTGGCTTGTTGGCAGTTAGAGAGGTAGCTGTGGAATAAGGACAGGGCAGATGTACTGAGACCGTAGTATGAGAGTTTGTGGAGTAGGATTTGGTGGGAAACGGTGTCAAAGGCTTTTGACATATCAAGGAATATTGAGGAGACAATCTGACCTTCATTTATTAGACATTGGATGGAGTTCGTAAAAGACAGCAGGGCAGTGCATGTTTTATTCTTTTGCCTAAAGCCATGTTGAGTGGGTGAGAGGAGGTTGATATTGAAGAGGTGGGTAAAGAGTTGGGAGTGGACGGCTTTTTCTAGGATTTTGGCTAGAGGGGAGAGGATGGCTATGAGACAATAGTTTCATAATTCTTTAGAGGGACTCCCTTTATGTAGGGGGATGATGTGAGAAATTTTCCACAGATAGGGGACAGATTTTCTGAGATTGATCGGTTGATCAGTATAGATGTGGGATAGGCAACTGAGGGTGCTACTGTTTTAAGGAATTCATTGGGTAGCTGATCTGCTGCTAGACAGCAGGGTCTGAGTTTGGAAAGTTGAGTTTTAATGTAGTTAGTTTGTACTTGGGTAAAAGAGAAGGGGTTTGTGTAATAGAAGAGGGAGGGGGCACTGTGAAGGGGTGTGTAGTGTGGTTGTCTAGGAGTGATGTAATCGTGTTTATAAAGTGTATGTTAAATTGTGTTGCTATTGTGCTAGTTGAATTGGAGGTAGAATGTGGGGGGGTTGGGGTATGGCCTGGGTTAAGGAGGGTATTTATGTTTTGCCAACATTTTTGGGGGTTGTTTTGGTGGATTCGTTGACAAGACAGGAATTAGTTTTGTTTGTCTAGTTTTATTTGTTTCTTAGCCTGGTTTCTAAACACTTGATAAGTTGTAAGGTTGGTACTATTCTTGTTGGTGTGGTAATCTAACCAAGCTCTGTCTCTGCATTTTAGAAGTGATTTTGTATCTTTTGTTAACCAGGGAGTGTGCTTAGGTTTTGTTCTTATTTTTCTAGTGGGTGTTAGTTTATTTAGTATTGTAAGGAAGGTATTGTTGAAATAGTCTAAGCCTGATCGAGTGGGAGGTTTCTAAGTGGAGACCAGTTACTTTACTGTAGTAGTAGGTTGAAACTGGAGGGGGAGAATTGTTTTTTTTATTTCAAATAATCTTGTATATTGTGTCGGTTTGTGACTGAATACACTTTCTGTATAGAAAGGTAGGACATTGGTCACTGAGGGAGTCAGGAAGGCAGCCTGATAGGTACCCTAGTTTGGGTTTGTTAGTCAGTATCCAGTCTAGTGTAGACTGCTTGTTGGAGTGCTTATATATTCTGATTGGACAAGAAATGGTTTGGGTAAAGGTGAAAAGATTTAGGAAATTGGAGGGGTTGCTTGAGTTGCAGGAGCATCAATCTAGGTTGAAGTCTCCTAGGATAGTTTCTTGATTAAAATCAGATGATGCCCAAGAGAGTAGATTTTCAGTGATTGGTAGGTTATTGCCTGGGGGGGAGATAGTTATGAGAATAATAGTTTTGTTGGGGTTTATTACTAGGCGTATTGCCAGGATTTCTGAGTTGGATAGTTCAGGAGGGGTACAGTTAATTTGTTCCAGTTTGAGAGTGTCTTTATACATAATGGCTACACCACCACCACTTTTGTTTGATCTGTCTAACCTTTTTATGTTGTAACTGTTAGTTATTATGTCTTTGTCTTTTATGTGTGGCTTTAACCAAGTTTCTGTAATTGTTGCAATGTCTGGTTGATAGGTGTTTAGGGTGGCATGGAATTCAGTAATTATATTTACTATACTATGGAGGTTAAAGTTGATGATGAGTAGGTCGGTGTTGTTGGTTTTAGGAAGTGGGGGAGGGGGTGCTGGGTAGTAGTAGTAATATGATGATCGGGAGTTGGAGGAGGTTGGGGGGAGAAGCAGATAGGTAAGGTGAGGGGGAGTGTGTAGTCCTGGATTTGGGTGGATGTCTGCTTGGAGTTTAATTTGTGTCAGACTGTGTAGAAGGAGTTGTCTAGGTTTATAGGTAAGTTTTACATAGTTGGCATTTGTAGATGTATTGCAATGAGACGGCAAGTGTTTGAAAGGTAGTAGGAGAGAGGTAGGTGTGTTACAAGATGTGAGCTAATGTTAATATAAGCATGGCTGTGATTGTTTGTAGGAGCAAGAGGGAGAGTAGGTGAGTGGAGGGAAGTGACAGTGAAAGATTGGAGGGAGTTGGAGTTGTATCAAAGGCAGAGCAGGCAGATTAGTAGAGTATTGGTTAGAAGGGAGATAAGAAAAGACATAGTGGGAGGTTGTTAATGGGTGGTTGGGGGTGTGCTGGTGGGAGGAGTTTTGAAAGGAGTTGATTGGGTGGAGGTAGTATGGTTGTGGTTTGGCTACATATAAATTTGATGAAAGAGGGGGTGGGTGGGAATGAGGGTAGGGCAGAGGGCAGAGTGAGCCCGAGCATAGCAAGGGTGAACGGAGCGGGTCAACCCCAGCTGGAGATGCGTGCCGATCAGAAACAATCAGCCACTTAAAGCCAGTTTGAGGCAGTATCTTACCGGATTTTTTGCTTTATTTCTTTTAGAAATTAAAGAGGAAGGCACTAGAGAAATGTCTACTACTGCTATAGCTCATAGTGCTGACACTAGTAGATGTTGTTTGCTGTTTTCCTTATTTTATTTGGTCCAATTAATGTAGGAGTTTCTGGTGATACTACAGCTATTTTCCTTTGATATTAAAATATCCTCTGTTTACTGCCTTATATTTCTTAGTCAATTTAGTGTAGAAGGTCTGGCAGTGGTTACTCAAAGTATTTATACAAACTAATACCTTACGTATGGCCAACTATGAATGCTAAAAACAAGGCAGGTGAGTCATAGGCTACCTGCAGTTTAATCGCTATGGGCTGAGTGTACTAGCTTGATTCCTTACAACCAGGGATAGTGTATTGTGGGGAAAGAAGAATGGAAACAGAAGGGAGACTGGAGGGGCAATCTACAGGGCGTCTCTGGTGGCATGTTCACTATGAAATTTATCATGTAATTTAACAACAAAGTTCCAACAATCTCTTTATGTACAAGCACATACTTAGTTAGCAGTTTTGGCATGCTATTCAGGGTTATATGCACCAGACCCATTTAGTGTTGTCTGCAGTTCATCAGTTTTATTAGTGCTGGTCTGCATATGCATTGGAGAGGTTGACTTTAGTGTGGATACAGCTGTAAAAGTAAAAAGATATAGGGGTGGTTAGGTAAGAGCTAAGATTTTCATAGGGAAGGGCAAGTTAACAAGAGACTAAAATAATAGGGCACAGCTAGGTTATATACTGTATAGGTCACCAGATTATCTGCCTTGTCTTAAAGATATATACTGTATGCAATTAATTAGTTAAGGCACATACAATTAGTGGTATTCAATGAAGGGAGGATCACTAGAGGACATATTGGGAATATCAGCATTACCCCATACTGTATTTAAAAAATAATTAGCGCTACTTCGTGTGATTCAGCTAAGGGCACATGAGTCGCTGAACTAAGGGGTTCATTTTAAAAATAAGCGTAGTCCCTCAGAAATAAGTTGTCTTAGTAGGAGCACTATCAGGATTATAAGCAGGCTACTGCTCTACCAAACTGCATTTGCCGCTATTTCTCAGTACTAGACTTGACTTTATACTAAAATAAGACAGAGCGCAATTCAGCCTGACTGCATACATGCGAGCATAAAAAATTATGTCTTAGCATGGAGTTGTAAGCGAGTAATACAGAGTAGCAACAATGCACACAGTTGCTAGCATGTAATACAAAGAAACCTTTTCCACACAGTTACTAGCAGGTAAATGCAAAACATTTAAAAAAAAGGTAGCAGTTATAAGAACATGCTGTAAGTATCTAGCTATGGCTACTGTACAAATAATGTCTTAGCATTCAGTTGTAAGCAAGTAATATGGAGTTGCGACAATGCACACTGTTGCTAGCATGTAATAACAAAGTAACGTTTTGCACGCAGTTACTAGCAGGTAAATGCAAAGCATGCAAAAATCTAGGTAGCAGTTATAAGAACATGCTGTATGTATCTAAATATTGCTACTGTACGAGCGATTCGCAACTACAAGTGTACCCGCAGCAGTAGAACACATACTTGTGGAGCATGCTATACCAGCTTGACGCTGGATTGGGGAGATAGAAATGGCACCCGCGGTAGCAGGTAATAATTATAACTTTCCAACGGATGTTACGTGGTAGAGGGAGATGTATGGGCCTAGGATACAGGCTGTTGAACTAATGAAATACACCCCCACCTGGAGATGCGTGGCAATCAGAAACAATCAGCCACTGAGGCAGTATCTTACCATTAAGGTAAAGTTTGGATTTTTTTCTTTATTTCTTTTAGAAATTAAAGAGGAAGACACTAGTGAAATGTCTGCTACTGTGATAGCTCATAGTGCTGACGCTAATAGATGTTGTTTGCTGTTTTCCTTATTTTACTTGGTCCAATTAGTGTAGGAGTTTCTGGTGACACTAGCAGCTATTTTCCTTTGATATTAAAATATATTCTGTGTTCTGCCTTATATTTCTTAGTCAATTTAGTGTAGAAGGTCTAGCAGTGGTTACTCAAGGTATTTTTACAAACTAATACTTTACTTATAGCCAGTTATGAATGCTAAAAACAAGGCAGGAGAGTCATAGGCTATCTGCAGTTTAATCGCTATGGGCTGAGTGTATTAGCGTAATTCCTTACAACCCAGGAGAGTGTATTGTTGGGAAAGAAGAATGGAAATAGAAGGGAGAGTGAAGGGACGATCTACAGGGCGTCTCTGGCGGTGTGCTCACTATAAAATTTATCATGTAATTTAACAACAAAGTTCCAACAATCTCTTTATGCACAAGCACATACTTAGTTGGCAGTTTCAGTGTGCTGTTCAGGGTTATATGCACCAGACCCGTTTAGCGTTGTCTGCAGTTCAGCAGTTTTATTAGCACTGGTCTGCTTATGTATTGGAGAGGTTGACTTTAGTGTGGATACAATTAGTTGGCAGTTTCGGCGTGCTGTTCAGGGTTATATGCAGCAGACCCGTTTAGCATTGTTTGCAGTTCAGCAGTTTTATTAGTGCTGGTCTGCTTATGTACTGGAGAGGTTGACTTTAGTGTGGATACAGTTGTGGAGCATGCTACACCAGTTGGGCGTTCGGTGGATTGGGGAGATAGACTAATAATATATATTTTCTAGAGGATATACAGTATCACCATTAACATGTTTAAAGAGAACTGACTTGCTTTTTTCTTGCTTTTTAGTACACTTTTAATGGGAAAGACACATCCACGTGTTCCCTTAAGGTTCAGCTGCATTTCTGTCATAGTATCTGTAACTGCTTAGAGAATTTTTTTGCAGGAGGAGCTTGTTGTAGACTCATCTTCTACCACCACTGACTAATGTGATTCATATGGTAAATGGTGTACTTCTATTTTTTTTTTTAAATTACACTGCAGACCATGGTGAATCTGTGGTTTGATATTAGTAACATTTTAATTCTAATTTTCTACATGTATAAAAACTATTTCTGCGTTTCATATCCATGCAATTGCAAGAATGGGTCTACATCCTTCTGTGTTTTTGACAGTTTTAAATCAGTATCTTCTAAACTATTTAGTACTCAGTCTATGATTTGCTAGGTGGTATTTCTAAGATTTTGCATGTGTGCGTGTGTGTGTGTGCGTGTGTGTGTGTGTGTGTGTGTGTGTGTGTGTGTGTGTGTGTGTGTATGTGTGTGTGTGTGCACGCGCGCGCATGTGTGAGAGAGAAGCTGTGATTGCATGTGTTGTAAGAGGGAGGGGAAGCACTTGAGCTTGCTTTGCACTTAAATTGTTTCTTCTCTTGACTTATATCTTAAGTAACAGGCACTTCTAAGATAACCATAACCCAAGATGTAATGGGCAGCACGGAGCAGGAATCATTGTACATTCATCCTGTAATTGCACTTATAACAATGCTCATACGCAAACATTAGCCAGTGTTTTACAACTTTACAAAAGTATAGACTGGCCAAGTGTTAACCACTGAATACTTCTTGGAGTGCAGTATAAAATATTTATTTTATTCACTTTTTTTTTTTTTTTTTTTAATTTTACAGTCAGGTACTGATTTTCATAGTTGACAACCCTTTTGGGGGAAGTGCATGTTCACATAAGAAATATTTACAGGCAAGTTACACCACAGCTATCCTAAATGTATGGAGCAGAAGGATGGAACACTGACTGTGTCTAAGGCAACCAGGGTTCAATTAGCACTCTCAGCACTGGAGGAAGGACTGAAGGCTCATGGACTACTTGTCTCTCCTGGGGTGGTGTGGGGTGTGTGCGCACTCAGGTCCTGTTTTTCTTGAGCATTTTATGTAAGACCTCCTATAATGGCTGGGAGAAGATTTTTTTTTTATTTATGTGTGAGAACATGAACTTAGAGAAGAGCAAACCACTTGTAGAAAACTGGACTTACAAAACCAGAGGTACAAATAAAAGTAATTTTAACATAAAACTGAATCCACAAAGCTTTCAGGACAATATCCCTTCATCAGTGTATAATAAAAAACAATTAAGTTCCATTAAATTTATATAAAACATACGACACAGCAAACCAATCATGTAACGTACCTAATTACTGAGATCAGATAAAATTACACACATCAAGTTAATTGAAAACAGACTATGTAAATGTAATATGACTCTATAGGAGCAATAAACTTAAAGTTTTATCTATTTCAGTTTCAAGATCGGCTTACTACTAATAACAACATTTATTCCAAAAAGATGATCAGCTTCAAACCTCAATAACCAATCATATTCAAGAATTTCTAACTTGTCCAAATCCCTGCCCATAAGTTTGAAGACATTTTCTAAATGACTGTAAGGTTAGAAATATAATATTGACCATATTCAGCATCAAATTAAGAAAAATCAAATATTTATTCCAAAAAAATTATCAGCTTCAAACCTCGATAACCAATCATATTCAAGAATTTCTAACTTGTTATTCAAGTCTCCGCCCCTTAGATTCATTAACATTTTCTGAATAACTCTGAAACTGAAAATATGTTATGGACCATTGTTTAAAATTTTTACCCTTTCTATAAGCAAAGTGCAGAGTACTTCCAACATACCATTCCAAGTCATGGAAGGCTTGCAAAATGCCCCAATTATTTTTAATAATATTCATTACTCCATCGGTTCTAGTATTGAACTGAGTAACATATCTAATGTGACAGTTATCAGACATGCCCTAGTTAGAAAATATGGTCTAGCTTTTCCAGTTCTTTCTTTCATCACATAATTTTTACAATGACTATGTTTTAAGGAAACTAGCACTTTGAAGCAGACAGTAAAAACTAATACGAAAGGCACTGTTCCATGTTATAACTGTGTTGACTGCAAATATATTACGCAGAATATAGAGTCTATCCACCCAGTCAGTAAAAGAAAGTATTTCTTTTACTCTTTTGCTACCTGTTATAAACTAATATCGTTCACTTAGCAATGTGTTTGACATGCCCTGCCTTTTTTATGTTGAAAAGTGCAGCAGAAAGTTAAAAGAGAGAATAACAGAGCATTTTTTCAGATATTAAATGGAATGTCTCCACTAATTCTCTTGCAAAGCATTGTGCAGATAATTGTGCACAATGTATTTTCAATTTCAGAGTTATTCAGAAAATGTTACCGGATCTAAGTGAACAAGATAGAAATTGCAGAATATGATTGGATATTGAGGCTTGAAGCTGATTTGCTTCCTGTAATAATTGCTGTTATTATTAAGCAGATCCTAAAATTAAAACAGTTTATTGTTTCTATAGAGTCATATTATATTTGCACAATCTGTTTCTTATGAATTTGATGCTGAATATGCTTCATATTATATTTCTAATCTTGCAGTCATTTAGAAAATGTCTTCAAATTTAAGGGGTGGGGATTTGAACAAGTTAAAAATTCTTCATTAAGACTGGTTATTGAGGCTGGTAGCTGTTTGGCTTTTTGGTATAAATGTTATTTGTATTAAGCCGATCTTGAAACTGAAATAGATAAAACTTTACATTTATTGCTCCTTTAGAGTCATATTACATTTGCAAATTCTGTTTTCAATGAACTTGATGTGTATAATTTTATCTAATTCAATTAATTACGTACGTTACATGATTGGTTTGCGGTGTTGTGTGCTTTATTTAAATTTAATGGAAGTTATTTTTTTTGTTACACACTGATGAAGGGATATTGTCCTGAAAGCTTTGTGGATTCAGTTCTGTAGTAAAGTTACTTTTATTTGTACATCTGGTTTCATAAGTCTGTTTTTTCTACAAGTGGTTTGCTTTGCTCTACCATTGACTACGTTTGTGCTGTTACCTGTTTCTTTTGTGTGCTTAGAGGAGAAGAGACAGCTGACTTCTAGGAGGATGAATGTGCAATGACACTCTCTGCCTGTCATTGTGCGTTGTCCTGTATGGGAGTTCTGAGTGTCTGCTTCTTTATCCTGTAATTTGTGGCAGATACATCTGCAGGATTCTCTTTCCCTGTCTTCACTATGGCGTGCCTTAGTAGCAACATAAACCCAGATGTTTCACCCAGCAAAGCAGAGGCGTTATCAACGGCTTGATCTGTCTCTCCTGGCTGGCTACTGCAGTGATTGTCCTTCTACTCAAACCCGTGTCTACAGGGCAGGGCTCCATCTCTTTGTGCCACTGAAGCAGCCATCAAACAATAAATTTGCTGTCACTTTGTCAGCACATCACATTCTAAGAACAAATTTAAATACTTGCATTAGCATTACTCACCACTTTTACAGATACTGCAGCAGTACTTACTATATTTAAAGCAAGTTAATTTAAACACTATAGGAGATATATTTGTACTGTAACTGCCACTTTATTCAGCTCAGAAAATGTATAGAATGAGTGATTTTGTATGATAGATGCTTTTATGTATAGACATTTTGAAAAACAAAGACATCTTTTTGGCTTTCATTTCATGTTTACTAAGCAAAGGTGAATAACCCGAAACTAAAGCAGGATACCATGGTACTATGAAAAGAAAACTTGTTCAGCATGTAAATGTGTGTAAACTCAGTTGTGACCCTTGATATCTATGTAATAGCACTGAAATCTTAAATGCCACCAAGTGAAATGTTGAAGTCAAAATATAAATTAATATTATATAACAAAATATGCTTAATGATTAATGTAATGTATCAGGGTGCAAGTCCCTTGTGTCCCCCAGTGAGGGGCTGTACTTCACATACCCCTACTGTTATTCCCATTCTGTGGATTACTTGACCTTAGAGTAAGAAGGAACACTTCATTTTTGTGCAAAAGCTGGGTCGGAGCGTGCAACCTTAAGACCAAGAACATTTAAGTAGAAAGACTGCAGTGTTTAATGTTACGTTTTTTTTTTTGTCATGGAACAGTGATGTTTTTACACTGGGAAAAAAAATCGCTGTTCTGTGCTTTCGGTTTTGTTGAGTTTCAAACATAATGGTTCAATATTACAATGATCGAACTTTTGAAAGTTCGACGTTGTGATATAGACCCGATGGAACAGACTGCCATTACAAGTAAGAACATTTAACTCATTAGAATCATTCAAGAAGTCTTTAGGTATTTGGTTTTGTTTGAATGTCTACTCTGTGACCATAGCGCCTGCATTATGATGGCTGCTGACATTTATGCAGCTTACCAAAAACTGTGAAATTATGATTGCCCATTTCAGATTGTTGGTTTCAGGCAGTAGATGGTCAATACATTCATCTTTATAATAATTATTTCATCTCATTTCATGTACCTAATTATCAGACTTTTTTTTTTTTTTGCTGATGTGCTAATCACATTTTAACAAGCTTATACAAATACATTTAAAACAAAGCATGAAAGTAGAGCACCTGCTGCATAGACATTGTTCATCATAAAAAGGTCTACAAACATTTCTGTACATATACCTTGTGTTTTTCTGTAAATGGACAAAAAAAAATATGAAAATAGTTGAATTTCATATATTTGGTCCGTACTTCTTTTCCATAAATGTGTTACTTGTTTACAGAATTAAAGTAAATAATAAAATTGCCCTAGTGCAAATCATTCAGAGAAATGGAATATGTGAGGTCAAGGATCTGGATATTATTTTTAGTACTGCAGTGGGATTGTATTATATATGGTACTTGCAGCTTTACCACTCATATTTTTCCACACTGTAACACAAGCGCCATATTGTATCATCGCACACACACATAAATATTAATGCTGACACCATGCTGTGTACTTTATGCATACCTGCCATCTTGGATGGGCCTCTATTTAAGCTAATATGAAATTATCCAACAACAGCAAAAAATTGATGTTTCTGACTGGCTACTATGATGTAGTTATTTAAATATGTTAGAATATAGCATATCAACATCTTCAAGCATTATGGTAAAGCAAGCAACTCAGAACTTAAATTCTGTGTGGGAGGAGATACGCTAAATTCATCTTTTGAATATTTTTGAAAAAACTATGTAGTTTTAGATTCTGACAACTTGTAAGAACTGCATGGCTTTCCTAGTCTGGTCTTTGTTTATTGGGTAAGCTACAGGTCCCCATCTATCTAACAGCTTATACAATGTTGTTTCATTTCCTTTGCTTCTCAATTAATGAAATTCGGAAATACTACATGATGTGTATAGACTGCAGTAACAGAAATCTGTGTGTATTCAGATGACTGGAGATATACACTTGCATGACAAAACACACATTCATACAAGTAATGTGTGTTGGGAAATATTTGTCCCTGTTGTCTCTGCTGATAGCATTAAGTATATCCTATGACTATGACTGTATCAGTGTAGAACCACAGCTGCACATTTATACCATCTCCAGAAAACAACTATGCTAATTTTAAACAATAGGTAATCTGCCCCAGGCTGCACAGCAATGCACTGATATGTACATATTTTGGATTTCTGAACTTCATTAAGGACTGTGACCCTAAAATACAGTGCAGAGAGTGGTACTAACTAGCAATGTGAGCCTAAATAAAAGTATTGATTAGGAGTGTTTAGTGCAATATGCATCAAACCTGAGCAAAATACAGCTAGATAAGAATGATATAACTCCACTTACTGCTTCTTTCAAATTGCCAAAGGAACAAACATAAGAAAATTGTATATGCTTAAGCAATTTTACATCCATGACTACTTTAGTGTGCCAGTCCCGCTTGGTGTCTACAAAGCAAATTAAAAGATGTATAAATACAAGAAGTCCTGTTTGGACTTAGTTAGTATAACCTGACCTCTAGCTAACATGGTATGTAAGACAAATGCTTTGGAAAATAAAATCCTCTTCTACTGAGCTAACCTGTAATCAAAATTGAAGTTTTTCACAAAAAAATATTGTCTTGTTTTTCATTACCCTCCATTCTTCAGTCTGTGCTATGTCAGGTATTATACAGAACGGGCTGTAATAACCCAGAGTTTTAGGAGTGCCATTCTTGCTGTTAGTCCTTTGATTTGATTTGATAACTAAATGTCTTTGTCTGCAATAATACAAGGTCTTAAAGTACTTTCTAAATACTTTACTGTATTTCTTGAATCTTACTTCCAGGTGAGCTTACTATATATTTCTCATTCAAATGTAAATGCTCTTTCTAACTTGTATTTATCCATTTTTTACATACACATAGAGTTGCTTAATCATTTGATTGAACATGCTTGTTGATCCTAAAAAGTAGCTGTCCCTAGACTGGCCTGCGTCTAGGTTCACAGTATTTTAGAGAAAGTCTTGTTTCTTGCATCTTTACTGTATCAGTGAATGCCTACACCCAGTACCTGCAGTTTCTTAGAGACATCTCTGTTTCTAGTAGTAGCATAATGTAAGTTCTGCTCTTCATGCTTCCAGTTTCTTGAATGAAGTCCAGAACCACTTCCTATCAGTATTTTTCAAGAATCTGTCTGAAATAAGCAGACTGCTCATCCTGTGCCTAATGCCAATTATATCTGAGGCAGAATTGCATGCCTGTACTTAAAGTTTTCAATGTCTTACAGAAGGCCCATCAGTAATATTATGGTTACCAGCATCTGATGCCTGCAGCATCTTAGAAAATGATCTGTGTCTGATACTAGCAGTCTTCACACCCTGTACCTTATGCTGATAGTGTGGCAAGGCATGCTCTTTGTTGATTCTAGGAATATCTCTTTGAAAAGTTTGCCTGATTTCAACAATATCTGTATTTTCTGCTTAATGCTTTTGAAATCTCAAATGATATCCAGTCCACAATGGTAGTACAGGATAATAAAGAATGTGTTGCATCTCATGTTATTAGCATCTACAGACAGACTTGTGTCTGATGTCAACAGCATTACATAATATGCCCTGCATCTTATATGAGAAGGGCTCTGCACTTAATGTTAGCAAAGGTCCAGTGAAAGATTTGCATGTTATATGACCGGTGTCTGAGAAAAGGTCCTGTATGTAATGCTCTGATCATCTAAAGGAAAACCACTGTATGCTGTGGTGGTAGTAACTCAAATAAGGCCTTGTATGTGATAAGTAAAATAACTTGCAAAAACCCCGAGTCTGGAGATATTAGGATCTCATAGAAAGCTCATTCTGATGTTGTTAGGAGGTGTTAGAGTCACAAAGAAGGCTCTGCATTAAAGTATTAATATCTCAAATAAGGCCCTGTATCTGATGTTTGTAGTGTATTTGAGAGGGTAATTTTTAAAATCACTTGTCCTGATGAGGGTCGTGGAGCAAACTGAGTAAGGCACACCAGACTTCTCTGTCCCTAACAATAGTCTTCAAGTCAGTCTTTAAGATCCTCAGGTATTTCCAGGGAATTTGAGTGACATAATCTCTCCAATGTGCCCTAAGTCTGCTCCAGGAGCCTCTTGCCAATGGCATCCACAGTAGATGCACAAAACATTTCAGCTGACTCCTCTCAACCCAGAGAAGCACTGGTGGATATACTATGACACTCTTCCACATTACCAAGATCAACACTCAGTCACAGATGAGACCACAAAACATTTCAAGGAACCCTTTGTTGCATGCATGGGTGACCATATCCTATCAGTCAGTAACCAAAGCTCATGACTGTTGGTGCGGGAGAGAAAATAATTTGACTGATAAATTGAAAGCATTGTCCTATGACTTAGCTTTTGCTTTACCACCTCAATGTGGTACAGTGTGTGCAATACTGCTGCTACTCTGCTTATCTATAACTCAGTGTCCTGATTCCATTTACTTTCTTGTGTGGACAAGATTCCAAAATTCTTAAACTTCTTCATTTGTAGTAGCTTCTCAGTTGCATATAGCTGACCCCTTTTTCTCCAGTGGAGAAAACCTTGACCTCTGATTTGGAGGTACAGATTTTCATCCTGCACTGAGCAATGAACCACTGCAGTAATTGCCAGAGAGCAATCTTCTGAGGTCAACACTGGCAAAAACAGCAAAGATGCATCCCCAACGCACCAAAGTAGATATTTTCCATAACTCAGCTATACTTTGAGATCCTGCCCATAAGAACCACGAACAAGAGAGGAGACAGGAAATACCCTTGGTGGAGTCTTTTGTCCACCTTGAATGTGTTTAGCCTGATAATGAAGATTTACAAATGCAGAGAACAATGGCATGCAGCAGTGGCCCTTGGACCACAATATTGTTGTAGCACTTCCCACAGAAGACTCTAGGCATATGGTCACATGCCTTACTGATTTCCACAAAACGTATGTAGACTGTGCTGAGGAATTAGTTATGTGCATTCCTGAAATAAGCCTGTGTGTGGTGCAGTTAGTTATTTGTGCCTGATACCTCTAGTATGTCAGAGCAGGCTCATTGATTGATGCTGCACACTTCTAACAAATGTCCTTGGACCTTTTCTTCCAGTCTATAACAGAAAGCTAAGTAATCATGTTAGTCCCTGATAGAAGGCCCTGTGTCTCTGTATCACAGAGAAGAACTAGTGTCCAATGCATGCACTCTGTCAGAGAAAGCAAGGTCTGATTCTTTTATAAAACTGGTCCATTGGGATAAGTGCTCTACCCTGGATAAGAAATTTGAATAAAATTAATCAAAAAGAATGTTTTATTCCAAATATTCAAACTGTCACAAAGAAGGCTTCTGCATCATACATAAGAATATCTGAACCACTGAATCAAAGAACCTTAGTAGTATAGAGAAGTTCCTGACCTAATGTTTTAGGTATCTCGGAAAAAAAATGCTGCCCACCTCATGTCATCAGTTCCTAGGATCTGTACTTAGTGCTTATAGTATGTTAAAAAAGTTCCTGCATTTGACATCAGCAGTAACCATGAGAATGTTATATACCTGTTGCCATTAGTATCTCACAGAAAACCCTGACCTAATGCTAACAGCATCTCAGAAAAGATTATTGGCACATGATGACAACAGTTTATAAATAGTATTCCTGATACCAGTATAAACTCACAGATACTCCTTTTCCTGGCAATGTTACTGTCTGAGAGAAGGCCCTGTTCTTGATGCTGCTAGTGTGAGATGACCCAGTGTCACATCCTTCTCAGATATCATGTAAGGCTGGTTAATTGGCTGCAGTAATATCTGTAATAATGTCCAGTGTACAGCGGTAATAGTGCTTCACTGATGGCTTCCCTATATTATGCTAGTGATATCTTGAAGTAAGCAGGGTACCACTGATATCTCAGGACAGTATACCTTATTGCAGCATTTTTAGGTCCTGTAGTCTGATGCAAGAAGCATGTTACAGAAGGACCTGTGTCTGGTGCCAGAAGTGTCCCTGAGAACTCTTTGTACCCAGTGCCATTAGCATTTCACAAAAGATTATGTACCCAGTACCTGCAACATCATGAAGAAAACTCTGTGCTCAGTACTGACTCTTATTAGAACTTTCCCAGTGAAAACCGTGTGCTGTTGCTGGCCATTGCCACAGTTAGTCCAGACTTTTATCTGCCTAATTCCACCCTTGGCAGCTGATGTACATGCCTACCAAAGTGAGGCCTGCTAAGTCTTTCAGTGCATTTGCATATTTTCACACATGTGGTGATGGTAGAGCAAAGCATACATCCCTTCATCATTAATAGTACACACATCCTTCAGCAAGTGTCTGAGTGCAGCATAGAGGACAGACACCCTTTCCTCAGGATGGATAAGATGGCATCTACTACTACCACCCTCCCCTGCAATATCTGCCAGCATCCAGGTCTATATTCTATTCATATGGCCACAGCCAGAAATTTATACCGCAACACCATGGAGATATACCATGATGCCATTAATATTGCACAGATGGTCCTGTACCTGAAAGTTGTAGTGTCTTAGAGAACACTATATGCTTGATGGTAGTAGTGTAATAGAGATTTCCCTAAGCTAGTTGCCGGTGTATCCCAGAGAAGGCTTTGCGCCTGATGATGTAAGTGTTTCAGTGAAGGGCCTGTGCTTAATGTTTACAGTGTCTGTGAGAAAGCCTGTGCTTTATGTTTGCAAAGTCTCAGACAAGCCCCGAGTCTGATGTTTGTATCACAGAGATGACCTACAGCTTCTGCATGAATTATTTCAGAGAAGAGCTCATAACTGATGCAAGAACTAAGATATATCAAATCCTGTATCTTGATGCTGTTAGTGCTGCAGAAAAGACTGATTGTTATTGATCTTGCATTCCTTCTCTATATTTGTGTTGAATGGACAACGGTTAAGTTCAAGCTTAAGTAATTTCATTCAAAGTTTTTTAACTCTTGTATGATGTCTGCTTATCATATCCACTCTTTGCTCACACCTGGCTGTGCTAGAGTTTTAACATTTTTTGTCCTTATTAATTTTGTTGACAAACACTAAAATGAGTAATATGCTGTGCACAGTCCAAACTGTAAAATGAAAATGAAACGTTAGTGTTCCTTGAGAATATAACCATGAGTCCTGGATTAAAGTATCATGTAATGCATCAGGCAAGTGCTATTCATCAATATGCTCACCTAATTATAATCTCTGATTCACCTCTCAGCCTGCAGATCTAATTAACAGTCTTACTGTCTCATTCTAAAGAATCAAGTTTACCCATCCTTACTTTTATCCCTCAAGTGTAGTTTCTTACATTTAGTACCTACCTGGAGCAATGTTTATAAAGATTCTTTCCTGCCTCTCTGTCTGTCTGTCTGCCCATGCCATCTCCTTTTCCACTGTATCTTAGTTACAGTATAGTTTAGTCTACCCTGAAACATGAAGACAAGCCTATTACTTTCTGACCATCATGTCTAACAAATGGTATATTTCTTTAATTCAATTAAGTATATATTCAAATTCAGAACTGTATAGCCATAGCTCTCACTCTGTTAACTTTTTATTCAGGATGTCCTTAACATTAATTCCTCAAGTTGTCTTGCTCGATTCTTTCTTTTTAGAAAAAGGGGCTGTGAAGAGTGAACATTCTGAATGTAATAAAAATGATAGATTTTAAAGCACCAATACTTAATGTATGAATATGCAGAACTAAAAAATAAATACATCTAAAATCTATTGATTTTTCAGCTTGCTGAGCACTTTTTCCAATTAATTACACTATATCTAGTTATGGAAAGAAGTGCTGTCACTCTTGGGTGTTCATAGCGAACTGCAATCCTAATATCTATATCCAAAGATGGAAAAGTATGCTGAAGACTCGAAGAGAAACAGTTTTCTTTCCAAAGTACTTCCATGCAAACATTTTTATTTCCAACATTTCATTTTAGGTTTTCTTTATTATCTTGCTTTGAATGATATTCTACCTCTGTCATTTTGCAAATAGAATGGGCTGTATCAGAATGTGACTGCTCCTTGCCATATTTAGTTCAGTTTGTGATATTGTAATCTTCACAAAATCATCCTCTCAGTTATGGTAACAGAATGAAAAGTCAAAGTAGTTGTGTGCATACATTCACACACACACACACACACATGCACACTCATGCACACACACACACACACACACACACACACACACACACACACACACACACACACACACACACACACACACACACACACACACATCTTATAAAAAAAATCTCTTACCTTACTGTGAGCAGCATCTACGGGAACTCCGTTCTTGTTTACAAGAAAGTGCCTTATGGACACCCTTCTGTTAGATTGGGCCAAATTCCCACATAACTGCATAGGCCACCCACAGATTTCAAGCAGAATCTGTGGTAACTGGTCACTGAGATGTAATAAGGAATGCCTTATCCCTCCAGAACATCTTTCTACTGTGCTGTATGCAGCCAGTACAAACTGGCAGTCTTCTGGTCCAGATGTGCTGTCAAGGGGCCATCCAGGTTAACCAGTAAACACCAGTCCTTGAACTGGAAGTGTGACTGCGGTGCCTCAAATTCCTCAGCTACATTCCATGTAAAAGGCGACCAGCCGTTAGCATGCCCAGTTGCTAAGCAACAGAGTGCTGTCTTATTCTGTCAAGAGAAGCATTTTAAGAGAATCGGCACAATGTTTTCATTGTTCCAGTAATCCTTATTCCTTTCAAAATGAAAGATTATGGAAAGGAAATAGGCTCTTCACCAAGTCGTTCATGCCACCCAGTGCTAGTAAATAACTATGACTGTGATACGGGGGGTTGCTTCCAGCTGACCTTTGCTACAGGATATTCACCTGCTGACATCTTCCTGAAAGTGCTCTAATGGCAAGTAGCTATTAACCTTTGCACTACCTAGTACAAATACATTCTGGGGTGCAGAAAAATTATACAAGTGCTAAGCGTTACAGAGCATACTCATATACTGACAACTTTGTATACAAGGACATATGAATCATGCAAACTACATGTGTGCCCACACACATACAGACACTTGTTTTACAATGCAAGAGTAATAAAACTTAGCAACTGTCTTTGTCTACATATTACACAAACTGTGTCTATATATAGAGACACACACACACACACACACACACACACACACACACACACACACACACACACACACACACACCATGGTAATAATGCCACACCAAATATGGATTGGAAGCTGTAAGAAATTATGTGGAATATTATATACTGTATACCATTTTGAAAATGTCAGTAATAAGTCCCAAATGGTGTAGTATTATGAAAGGCAGTATTCATGGAATCCAGTATTAATATATAGTACTACATTTAAGTAGTGGAAAGACTGACTATAACATGTAAGGCTCATTTCATATTCAACAAAAATGACAGAATAAGAACTGCTGAAATCTGTTATAAACACTGGTACCCAAATAATCTTTCTTATTGGACTCGGCAAATAATTTAACTGTGTGTTAATTTTTCAGATGCTCACAGTCATGCTAGTTCTAGTCCAGACCACAAAATAAAACATTATCACAACCAGAGTGATATAACAGCAGCTTTGCAGCAAGAACAGAATGTCCATCACAAACAAGGTTTCTGCCTTTACTCTTTGGGGACAGGCATCAACCAGGATCTAACATGTAACTTAACAAAATGATACAAGAGAGGATTATGATCAGGTCTTGGATCATAGCTAAGTTGTTATACTTTTGAAAAATGTGTAACAAGAAAATCACTTCAAAAGTAAAGCAAAGCTTGAGAGGTGAATGTTGACATCCATTTTGAGATCATTTTATCAGCTTTGTTTTGATCAGTGAGAAGGGATCATAATTATTTGTAATGTAATGGAGCTTTACCAACTTTATATTCTATCAGTTAGAGGGAGAAAGTGTTGGGGGAGGGGAGCAGATGCTGAATTATATTCTAAAAGGGGCCTAGCAAGGAATTTTTGTAGATCCAGGAGAACCTCTGCATGAGAATTTATAAATGTTAACTGTGTCATGCCAATAATTCTAGTAACTGTAATTTACTATTTTGGGTGCATTGTTTGAAATATTTAGACAAAATCTTTAACAGCAATGTCCAACTCTCTTTAGTGTTTTAGTCTGGAAATAAACTGACTTGAGATGACTGGTTGAATAGTAAAATATGTCTCACATTCTCTGTTTTTCAAATGTTATCATCTTTTTTTTCTCAAGTATTACACTTTTTTATTTGGCATTGCTTAAAACATATTGGGCCAGATTCAATAAAGCCTACACTAAGTTGTTGTTGTGTCTTTCGGCTTTTCCCGGTTAGGGGTCGTCACAGCGGAACTCCGGTCCGCTAATGATTGACAGTTGATTTTTACGTGCTGAGTTGCCGGCCCAAACGCACAACCTTCAACGAAGGTACACCCATTCACGCATGTCTCCACAGTAGACGATCTAGCTGAGAATCGAACGGGACAACATCTTGCTGTGAGGCGACAATGCTACCGCAGCACCACCACCGTGGATAAAGCCTACACAAAGTGTAAACAATATATATTCAATAAAATTCTTATCACATTTTTTTGTGCTTTCTAGTCACTCAGAAAGATTACACTAAGTGTACATGTAGTCTACACTTTGTGGTAACCTTTGTGAATCCCTGTCAATATTTAAATCTGCAAGAATATCAGTAGAAAAACTTAAAAGTTGGAGGAAGAAGATGTGAGTTATGTCTGTGTTATTGTTCACTCAGAAGAGTGTACAAATCTGGCCCATTGTCTTCTCTTGGCTTGGCATATGTCATTTGGTATTACATCCGGTTCCAGAGCACTTTATGTAACTATGTAAATTGCTTCAAACTTCCATTCCAAAAAAAAAAAAAAAAAAAAAAACGAAGAATACAGGGAGTAAATACAATGCCCTTTGCGGATTGCTTCGAAGCTCTGTCTCTTTTCTCAGTATCACACAGACTTCTGTTAGATGATATTTGCCATGATATACAAGGCATCCCTGGACCCTGTTTGATGAACCTTTTGCATATTCACAGAAAAAACAGCATTAGAACTACTAAATTAAAAGACTTAGATTTTGCTTGTGACATAAATAGAACATGATGGAGAGATAGATATATAGTAGAGGAGTATAGTATAGGAGAGACAAATATATAATTCCCATTATCTGGAACAGATTCCCCAGCCATGTAAAGCAGAGTTCCTCCCTAACTCTATTTAAGTGCATTTTGGACCAGTGGATAGGTAATCGGAAATTTACCCCTGGCCTGGCACCTTTGTCTGATGGACACAGGCAGTCAATAAATCACCCCCTATATCAATCAAATTTGTGGGTCACATTTGGGTTGCATGGCCGAGCTTATAAGGGCCCTAGTGATCATTAGCCTAGAATACACCTATGAGCATGTTTTTATCATTTTGGTGATTTTGATTTTAAGCTTAGCCTTCTTGAAAATGCACATAGAAATTGTGTCCTCACTATAATTTGTATATGTATATATGTATACAAGTATGCATATAAAATTAGATAAATCCAAGTATATTCACAGAAGTGTACCATCGTTCCCCACCAAATATACTCAATGGTGTTGACAGTGCTGCTAATTACATTTAATCTGGAGAATGTGCTGTAATGAATTACCAAATAGTATATTTGAAAATGGAATACAGCTCAGAATACCATCGCAGAGAACTGAGTGTTACAGGTTGACGAGTGGAAAAAAATACAGAAAAGGAAGTTTGGAGGCCCAAGGTATTTCACAAATTTTAAAGCTGTTTGAATTTCCTGGTACTCTTGTAGTGGCCACTGCTTATGCTCTAGTTTAAGACTGGACACTAACAACAATGAAAGGTACTTAATAAACTTTGTTAAGCATTTTTCTTACGTCAGAGGGTGCTTAAAAATATATCTTCTTCACAAATGTTGGGCATAATTGTAGCACTTCTTGTACTACAAAATAATTAAACATTGCTTTCGTGAGTATCAGATTATCTGACTCTACTAGCATATCACCATACTACATTAGCAAAGAGCAAATGTTTATCAGTCACAAACAGAGCAACCTTCCTTCTGAATTCTCTGGCATTCTCTGATACATGAAAGCTATTGCCCCGCACTTAAAAATAAGCTGGTATGATCTCAGAAATTCCACCTCTACATCCATACTTAAACCTTCATTCACTATGGCCACAGCAAAAAAAGCATTTGCTAAGATAGCCCCTGCTGCTTGGAATATTTTGCCAGAGTCAACTAGGGACATCGCTAAAAAGGGTTGCTGAAAGAGCGTCTGATAAAAGCTAATAAATATGTCTGCTTTGACACCCAAAAGCATTTTATGTAAAAGCTTAACATGCTTTATTAATCACTGCAGGATAACTTCTACTATGTTGTAAATTTGTATTCATTTATTAATGCTACTAATCTAAGATTGGATAATGATTTGTAATTATGTTACCAGTAGTAATCATCACAGTGATTGATATAAAACAGATCAACATGACATAAAGTACTGCAGTTGATATTGCTCCTCTATCTATACTAACCTGTTAGCTACAATCCCAGACAGTTAAGTCTTTAATTGTTCCCTGTTCTAGTATATACAGTGGTAAATTACATTCTCTAATACAGTTACTTCAATTTTGTACCAAGGTCATTCATGTGTTCTTAATTTTATATGTAATTATTGTATAATATATTATTCACATAAAACTGAAATTATACTGTCAACCGTGCCTCTGTTTGTTGTTAAGTTGCAGATAGCCTACTATTATATTGTTATAATGCTAATGTTCTACCAAGTAGTGCTCGAAAAGGGTCCATGGATCAGTGTATCAACCTGGTTAACAAACGGGATAAATAAATACGCAGAAGCTTTAGAATTATAGACCATGTTAACAGAGGTAATTCAAATTGTTTCAGTGTTGAGAGTAGGAAATCATCCTTACAGCTTTACATTTATTAGGGGTAATAGCAAAGTGACTGGTGACATGCAGGGGCAGTTCAGATAAACATGTAGCATGATCATGCTGGGAGAGAAATACTTTGGTATGCATCACATGCAAATGAGCCCATAGTGAAACACAGATGAGTGACAACATACTAATGGAGCCACTGTGCATACAAGAGACAAAATCAAACATGGTGGCATGATTTATAAACCTATAAATTTTGTGCAGTTAACCAAGGTGATCACCTTATCTGCATACCACCATTCTTCAGTGAACAAGTGTATTACTGTTGCATCTTAGCAACAGGTGTATTACTGCTGCTAAGATGCTAGGAGTAACATCTATATTATCAAGTCAGCATGTTTTATTGGACACTTTGGAAGCTACTATCCATGTATCCCCCCTCTACATCACAAAATAGCTAATCAGCAACTGATATAATATAACCTGCACAACTGGGACATACTTAACTGCTACTGTGTAGACAGAGACATCTTACAGGAGCTAGTAGACATTTGCTGTCCTCACATGGGATCAAGGAAGATCTATAGAATTTCTGTTTTTGTGAACATGAAGGTTTCTATAGCATTAACCTTCCTTGCTATAAGGACCTTTTAGCATCCACTGGGAACAGTGCAAGAGTATCTTAGTATTCATCCTCACAAATCCCTACACTATTTCCTAGATACAATGCTGATGCATATGGAGAAGAATATTTGTTTTCCTCAACTGCAAAGGAAAGAAACAAACTATGGGCATTCTCTGACATAACCTGTTTTCCCTGAGGCTTTAGGGGCCATTAACTGTACCCATGTTACAATCAAGGCCCCATCAGTTCTACATGGTGTTCTGCATCTCAGCAGGAAGGGCTTCCACTTCATCATCTGCCTGGTGGTGAACTGTGCACATGGTATTATATGCAGTGATTCTGTGCTCCATATGGAAGTTCCTATGATTCATATATCTATCAGTAAAAACAAAATGAAAACTCCAGCAAAGCTAGAACTTCCACTGAGTGACCTCCCAAACCTCTTGTATCAGAGGCACATGGGATATATGCAAATGATCCTTATGAACATCGGGTGTTTCAGCTAATTGGCGATTCTGAATGCCCATGACTTGTTTCGTTGTTTTAATGGACAATTTCAGGCCAATAAAGCCAAACCCCACTACCTGTGGATATGCATATTTCGGCCTTGTTATGACCTCATCAGCACAGCACAAGCAGAGTGTTTGACTAAGCATTAGAAACACAGGGCTATTATACCCAACTGATCTTCATTATCATTAAGGTCACTGCAAAAATATCCCAAACAACAAACTAAAACAATGAGTGAGAAGATCACTGTGGAACATGTACATCCTCTACCATAATGGGAAATTCTCATAGGGTTATATAGTTGGTAGATGCACATAATTCCAGCACCAGTGACTATGAATGTCCAGCCCCTAAACATAAGTACCAGACCACACATAATTGTTTCCATTATTTTGTGTTGCATGTGATGCCACATATGCCTAACTACCATCTGCAGCCCCTGGTCAGTGGTGGAGGTGGCATACAGTACTGTACTGACATAGACATTGAACATCATCTAATGTGTGTTCTGAGTGCTGAATTCTTGCTTCCACTACCTATATATAGGAGGGGGTGCACTTCAATATACACTGGAGATGTGAGCAATATATCTGTGCCATGTACCAACCTATACAAAATGGTGCTAAGTAAACAGTTACAGTAGGAGTGGAAAACAATGGCATTACTTTTGCCAGCAATGGGAGAGGAACCAGTTGAGGAAGTGTTGGAGGACAGGGCCACAGCCAGCACCCATGCAAAACAGAGGCAGGAGCAGTATGTTGTGGCACTCGCAAAGAGGCAGCTTCTGATTCAGAATTATGGACCATGACAAGACAAATACAGAATAAAACTGATGCATACATTTACATACCCTGGTAATGCATTACAGTGCATTGACTGGTCACTCTATGCATCAAACATTACCATACCTACATTAGTCAGGGTGTGTGTGTGTGTGTGTGTGTGTGTGTGTGTGTGTGTGTGTGTGTGTGTGTGTGTGTGTGTGTGTGTGTGTGTAGGGCACAGTCATCATCATTTGCACACATGGGGAGGCACTATGGCATGGGACAACAACATTAGGGTTAAGTGGTTTTGACAACAGAAAGAATGCACAAAGATAGGGGGCTGTGGGATGTCATACAGCATGTCCTCAGTTAATATTTTGGAGCTTTCAGGGTTGGAATGCTTGCAGTGTACCATGTGTCCTTGCATGTCCATGCAGTGTTAGGTCTCGAGATGAGTAGTCTAGGGGTTGGCATAGGACATTGGTTGCATATGAAGGAAGGCTGCTGTGGCCCCTGTAGTGTGTTACTGGCAGATGTGAAATCACCATGTATAAGGTGGGTGCCTGGCATGCACATGCTATGGTGGTGAGTGATGCCACAGGCATCATTCACTCTGGAAAGCAGTGCCAATATAAATGGAGTGATTTGTGGAAGTACTACCCAGATGTTCTCTACCAGTGCAAAGAAGAAGTTAGAGAGAAGCGGCCTCCACACTACAGTAACATTTCATTTTTTTGCTGAGTCACTAAGGTTTGATTGGAGAGGCATAACTGCTTTATGCTATCATGGGTAAGCAGGGCTGATTAGTGTGTTATTTTTGTTTTGAGGAGGACAAAATTGCAGCAAACAGGGTAGCCTGCCAGAGAAGGTTGGCCAAGCTTTCCAGGCGATGGGTTAATCACATTGTATCTCTGCCATTAACTGTATCTATATTTTACCTGCTAACTACAACACTGACTTTATTTTTGCATTTTACTACTTCACTATCGTCTAGTTGTCTGTTGCCTGTGAAAAGTGCTATTTTCCTGCAGTTGTAATGTAGAATAACCTACACTGTGACAGTTGTCCTTGAAATTACCGTGTACATACCAAATGCACTTAAGCTGTGCACCAGTGCAATGAGGCACCTTTTTTTCTGTTAAAGCATTGCTTGCTTGTTTTAGTCATATTATCTGTGCTACTGTCCTGTTCTGTGCCAGTTATCCTTTCATTAACCCTGATGTGTCTGATAACTGCAGCCAGCATTTTACATGTTCAGTTTAATAATGCCAACACTGCTTTATTGTTCATTGTCTTTTCACACTTGTTTCTATCTAAATTGTGTGCTACTTTCCTGTGCACATGTTAATGTGACACTGCCATTCATATCCTCTTATATTATCTTCAATGTTATAATGTCTCTTGCTATAGTGTACTGTGGAGCATTATCTACATTTGCTTAACTGTTTTATTGTGTATTTTTCACTGTATTCAACTTCAGTCTTGTAAATTTTCTTGTGTAATTTAGTTTGGAGCTTTTCTCCTCGGGCCTCCACTGAAAAAGGCCTTTTGCTCAGTTGGACTATCCCGGTCAACAAATGTCAAATAAATAAATAACTAATAGACCCATTCTTTCCTGAAGGAGGGGGGAATAAGAGCCAGGTAATCCTGCATTAGGTGAGAATACTTTGGTCCATTCATTCCTGCCTGGGAAGTGTCATCAACCATTGTTTCCCAGCAGAATTCAGATGGTAGGGGGCAGGCCAGCTTGTTAGTCCTGATGGAGTGGCTGCCCTCTCCTTCTGCAGCTGTTTCATGCTCTGTTATTGCTGTCTTCTAAGGAGAAGTGTGCCTTTGCACATTGGATTACCCTTGGCTTACAGTGAGATGCACTTGGTCAGCATGGGTTTGGTAGGGTCAGTCTCCAGGGGATATAACAAGTCATGCTCTTGCTAGGAGTCACCAATGTGTCAAGTCAGAACCACATAACTCCCCCCAGGATGCACAAGCTGGCAATAGCCACTCACTCTTATACTTCTCAGCCGGCTCCTACAAATGTCTGAGCTTTTAGATGAACTCAGGACACTTGCAGTGTAGCTAGGGCTTTTTCCTGCTCTCCAATGATAGTTTTTGTCTGTGTTGCATGTTTGTGTATCTACCTCTGTTGTCATTCCTATACCCTCCTCCCTACTCATAACTTCCCCATGCTTCTTTTTCCCTCTTCCCTTATAAAGAAAATCAAAAAAGCACCAGTCCCCCCACCAAAAAAAAAAAAAAAAAGAAGAAGAAAAGAATACCCTGTTTCCTCACCCACATACTGTTCTTCCCTTCTAGTTTTCCTTTTCTTGGTTCCCCTGTTTACTTTTCCCATGTCACTTCCTTTCCTTCACATTTATAATATAAAACCAGTTGTCACTTTCCTCTTTAGTCTGTATATGGTCTGCCAGCTCTGCCCATGTAGTACTACATTGTGTGTGAATTCACATGCCATCATGTACAAAACCTGCATGCCACTGATCCCAAGTTACATGACAACTCATAGCTCTGTCAACTCACATGCACTGTGACTACTGTTTTCATGACTGTGTGGCTTCATTATGCATCACTGTTCAGCTGTGTCAACATTTATGCATGCCTAAGCTTTTTCGGATGGCTTTGCGCTACCTCGACTGCACTATTTATCATAGTGTAGTCTCATTATGATTCATTCTGTATACCCCCAATAAGTGAGTTATGTTGCTTTCCCTGACAGTTGCATTACCCAAGTTCCATAAAGTCATAAAAGCGTTTGTTACTTTGTGTGTACAGAATATTTCATATTGAATGCAACAGATGCATCCGTGATTATTGCTTAGTACAAAAATACACTGTTTTCAAATGAGCTCACTCCATTTCTCCAAAGTGCATTCACTTTAGTATTGATTTTATTTCATATGGAGACAGGGGAGTGAAGCCCCCTGCATTGGAGAGCAGAATTCAAATTCTTTTTCAAAGTTATTTTTTTAATTGAGATGGAATTCAACATCTTGAGTTTTATGATTGTGATAGACAAAAATATGGAAAATTAAAAAAAAACATAGGCAATAGCATTGTATAGTGGCTAAGAGGGGGGTCTGTGTTTTGTCATTGAATGGAAAAATTGCCAAACGGCATTACATCGAAAATATCATTCAGCGAAACTCCTCATATGGGGCTGTGCCCCCCACACCCCCTGCTAATTATATATACCATCCCCAAGATCACACTACAGTGGGGAAAGGGCAACTCTCCTGATCCCTACCATAATGCAATTGAAGGCTTGATGAAGCTATTCAATGAGACATGCAGTTTGATGCTTTTTCTGTTCGATGGCTGAACATAGACTAGCTAAGAGGAATTGGAGAAAGTACACTTAATTAGGTTGAGAACTGCGGTGGTGGTGCTGCAGTAGCATTGTCGCCTCACAGTAAGACATTGTCCTGTTCGATTCTCAGCTAGAGCGTCTTCTGTGTGAAGACATGCGTGAATGGGTGTGCCTTCATTGAAGGTTGTGCGTCAGAGCTGGCAATTCGGCACGTGAAAATCTACTGGCAATCATTAGTGGACCGGAGTTCCGCTGTGGCGACCCCTAACCGGGAAAAGCCAAAAGACACAACAACAACAACAACACTTAATTAGGTTGAGATAAATCAAAACAGATTAGATACACTGCAGAGGTCTGTAAAAAACTTACATGGCTCAAATCTTCGATTGTATTCTTAGATGAAGTCAATTAACACTAACAAATCAGAGGTCAGGAAATTTAAGTTTGAACATACTTGAATGAAAAATGAAAAAGACAGGCAACCATGATCAAGAAGACATTGCTGCCACTGTAATCTTACAATACAATTAATATTCTTAACACTGTTAATATTACTGCTTTTCATACTTTACAGCTCTGGTACATCAGAACCACAGTTACTTACATTCTCAAATAATAGTAATAATACTAGTAAATGCCTTTTTTGCAAAGTGGTACATGCTGTTCACAAAGAGTGCATTTTGTACAGCAACATCCATTGCTTTTCATTTTTAATGCTTTTAATATGCTGTGCTGTGGCTTAAAAATAGGTTGCATGCTAATTATTAGCATGGTGACAACTAATTTTGATTTGACTCTAGCATACTTTGTCAGCACAGGAAATGGCTTTTTTGCCATTCCTATTTAAACCTTCCCTTATAATGAAGTAATGATCCATTTATAAATGACTGCCACTTTACTGAAGAGTATTGCCTTATAATGTGGGACACTGTCCAGGTCCAGATTCAGTAGCAGTGCAGCTGGACTCACAAAGATCCAGTGAAGAAAGCTTGTCAAGACATTTTTGTTGATCCGTAGCCTTCCTTCATTCTGTATGACAACGTTCTCAAAGAAAAGGAAAAGGTCACCACCCCCTTTGTTTTTCTTTGTCTAGGACTGTTACAGCAAAAATGCAGAAAAGATGGCAAGAGCACAAATGTCTTAAGTTAAAAGGTAGTTAGTAGTAGGAATAAAAAAAGGAAGAAAGTGTTTTTAGGTACATAGCAAAACATACAAAGGAAAGGAAATAACTAGCCAGTCTTAGCAAAGGTGGGAGGGAACTCACAGTAGGCTTAGACAAAAGCAGAGGGTACTAAATGAATGCTTTGCTTCAGTCTTCGCAAAGGAAAGCAGGAAGAGGATGCCATGTTGGGAGAGAAGCAGGGCAGAATGGAAAGAAGTGTGGCTAGAACCACTAAAATAGAGAGGCAGCGATCAAACATGAATAGCTACCCTTGAGAGGGATAAAGCATGAGTACCAAACAGGCTGCCTCACACAGTCCTCAGAAATGTTGCCACTGTATTGATACACCCACTGATAGAGATCTTCAAAAATCATTTGCTAGTGCAGGAGTGCCAGAGGACAGAAATACAGCAATTGTGGTATCATTGTATAGAGAAGAGGAGGCCAAAAAAATCTAGTGGACTGCACCCCAGTTAACCTCACAACAGTGGCAGGGAAAGTCATGAAGAGAATCCTGAGGGGAAGGTTGGTAGCATTTCTAGAGGGCAACAATGTCTAAGGCAGCAACCAGTGGGAGTTCATGCCTATTGAAGCTGTCAGTCAAACTTGATTCAGTTTTATCACTTTGTTACAATTAAACTTGACAGGGAAGTACCAGAAGATAGTCTAACCATCTATCTGAAGTAGTTACTTCATTTGTTCTGCAACCTGTCTTCATTTGTTCTGCAACCTGTGGGTATCGGATCCAATCTCGGATCCGAGCTGGCAGCTTTACTAGCTAAAAGATCCAAGCTCCTAGCTCCTCCCCTTACCCATAATCCCCTGCTACATACTCCCTTTCCCCAGATCTCGTTTGCCGCGGCTGAGAGAAGCTTCAAGTGAAGAGCTCCAAGGCGTGGGTGAGAACTTTCTGGTTTAAAAAAAAACGTAAAAAGTTAGACTTGAATACCTTTCGTTGTGTGTGTGTGTATGTGTGTATTAGCGCCCTAGTTGTCGTGTAGTATTATTAGTTTAAAAATCTTGTGGTGATTTTTTGTCTTAATTTTTATTTCCCTCCCCTTAGTGTGTGAGTGTGTTCTGTATTATGGCTGAAGGGCCCAAAGCCATATTCTCTAAGTGCACTGAGTGTGGCCATAAGCTTTCCCCAGCTGATGGCCACTCTCAGTGCGTTCTTTGTCTGGGGGTGGCCCATTTGTCCACCAGCTGCCAAATTTGTGCAGCTTTTAACCCCCAGGCCACCAGGGATAGGAGGAACAAGTTAATCCAGGCGGGATTATTACCGCAGGATTCTTCTTCCTCCTCTCCCTTTAAGGCACAGGCTGCGACTGTGGCCCCCAGGCCTTTGGAACCCCCTACCCTGTCTGGGACACAACCTCCCTCAGATTCTCAGGGTCAGGGGGACTCTTCTTCCTCTAAAGAGAAGAGGCATAAAGAGAAGCATAAGAGTCACAAGAGGCAGGCTGAGACTCATCCCTCGGCCCCGCCATCTAAAGTTGCGAGTCCCTCCATGAGGGTCTCTGGATCCTCTCCCTCTCAACTCCGTTCGCCTTGTTTCTCGCCGGAGCCAGAGGAGGAGTACCTGTCTCCCTCGAAGTCTTCGAGGCGGCCCTCCCGGCCCACCTCGACGACCTCTTCTAGATCGACAAGGAGCCTGACGACGCGGACATGGATTGGATGATGCGTCGATTTTTGCAGACTCAAATGAAGATGGGGGTGCTCCTGCCTCCTCCCCCTCCGGGGGGAGAGCAGCCCCTTTCTTTACCCCAATAGCTCCTTCTCTGACCCAGTTTGGGGTCTCGGAGTCGTCGGATCCGGGCCATTTCAGAACCGGGGAGTTGTCGGCGCCGACAGCACCGGTTACTTCGACGCCGACGTTGCCCTCGAGCTTGTCGGATCCTAGCTCTCGGGGCCGAGAGCCGAGCGTCAGATCCGTGGGGGTAGGTGTGTCTTCGGCTCCGTTCAGGTCGGAGCACACTTCCCTCTCGGGTCCGACCGCTTCGGCTCCGACGCTGATCCCTACCTTGGAGCCGAGGGGACTACTTTCGGAGCCTAGGGAAAGCGGTTCGCCTTCGGCGTTCAAGGTAGTGGAGAGGGTTCTGTCGAGACCTTCCAGATCCTTGGTCCGGGTGTCGGATCCACCCGCCCCCCCGACGCATTTGGGTCTATCCTCCATCATCCGGCCATTGGGACAGCCTGCACCAACACTCCAGTTAGTTCCCTTAGAGGAACCGGATCCCGTGGGTGAGCCCTCCTCGGATAGCCCCACCGAGGAGGCCCCTCGCAAACGGAAGTGCAAAAGGAGGCACCTGGACTCCCCTGAGTCCCTCACGGAAGACACAGATTTGGATGAAGGGGAAGGTTCCCCAAGATCACCCCCTGAGGATGTCTCCTTTGGAGACATCATGGAAATGTTGCGAATTAGAGGAAGGTGGTCTGCCCAAAAACCTTCCTCAGACGAGTCTGTGTTTCTGGAGGCGTTTGATGCAGGCCCGTCTACCTCCTGGGTGTTCCCCCCGGCTGACCCCCAGGTAGACCTAATTACTGCCAGGGTGTGGAAGGAACCGGACACCGTGGAGCCAATTCCAAGAAGGCCAGATAAAATTCTTAGCCCTCCCTCAGATAGGCAGGCTTGGTCTAAGGGTTCACCAGTGGATGCCATGCTGGTGGCGGCCGCCACGAAGAAGGAACTCGCACAGGAGAGTTCCTTGATCCATCCTCCGGATAAGGAATCTGGGATGTTGGACCGCATTGGAAATCGGATGTTTGCTTCAGCCACCTTCTCTATAAGGACACTGAACTACATGGCGCACGTCATCAGTCTCCAGTGAGACTTAATAAAGGAATATGCTGGAGCTCCCCCAGAGTCCATGACGGCCGAGGATAAGAGGACTTTCTTGACTTGTATGGCCACTCTGAAATCTATTTCTAACACTTCTATGCGGCTACTCTCCCATGCCACGGAGGGAGCCGCTAGAGCTAGCGGAGCAGGGGTCGCCTTGCTGCGTCAAGCTTGGCTCCGCCTTTGCGATTTTGCGGAACCCTTCAAGGCGTCCTTCGCAAACGCACCCTTTGACGGCTCTTCACTCTTTGGCAAGACCGTCCGCGAGACGCTGGTCCAAAGCGAAAAGGATGGGAAGACGTTGTCTGCCGTCGGAGTCCGCTTCTCTAATCCCCAATGATCCTTCTCTAGGAATCAGAGGGGACAAAAGAAGATGTGGTTCCGGAAGTCTCAGCAGTCCCGTCCAGCTTCTGATCCCTCATCCTTCAGAGGCAGAGGAGAACAAGGTGGACGCTGGCCCAGAGGCAGAGGGGGGGGGCGCGTAATTTTGGGTCTAGAGAACCGTTCTCGGACAGGCCCGCGCAACAGCCCTGAGTACTTACCCGGCTGTCCCTCTCTGGAGGCAGTCAGGGGGGCATCTGTCGGAGCACCTCCAAAATTGCGAGTCCATTACGACGGATTGGTGGGTGCTCCTAATCATATCCAGAGGTTAAACCATTCCCTTTCTAAGTCTTCCCCCTCCTACGAAGCGCCTCCCCGATGTCCCACCCGATCAAAGGGAGGCAGCAGCTTCGGAGGTTTCGAAGCTGCTAGAAAAAAGAGCCATCCAGCACGTCCCCCCAGACCAGTTCGGATTGGGCAATTACTCCAGTTTGGATTGGGCAATTACTCCAGGTTCTTTTTAGTGCCAAAAAAGACGGGGGACTTAAGACCAATTCTAGACCTTTCTTCCCTGAACCTATTCATTCCCAAAGAAAAGTTCCGGATGGTCACTCTGCAGTCAATTCTCCCCCTTCTTCGGGAGAACAACTGGATGTGCTCCATAGACCTCCAGGATGCGTACTACCATATTCTTATGGGCAGACGATCTAGGAGGTTTCTCCACTTTCGGCTGGGAGCCAGTCATTATCAGTTCAGGGTTCTTCTGTTCGGCCTCACCACAGCCCCCAGGGTGTTCACCAAGGTCATGGCAGTTGCTGTAGCCCACCTGAGACTCCAGGGCATTCAGGTCTTTCCGTACCTGGACGACTGGCTCCTCATCGCCCCCAACAGGAATCAGCTTTGTTCTGCCAGAGACTATTCTCTCACTATTGCCCAGCATCTGGGCATTTCAATAAACCTCCAGAAATCCTTCCTTTGTCCTGTAGAGGGTCTGGAATTCATAGGGGCCAAAATAGATACTCGCCTCTCTCAGGCCCTCTTAACATCAGACAGATTGAGCAGTTTGTCACGTCATGTTATGGCATGTCTTCAGTCCCCAGCCCCATCGGCAGAATTAGTCCTGAGAGCGCTGGGCTCTATGGCGGCAGCAATCAGCCTTTCCCTGCATGCACGTCTACGAATGAGAATTCTTCAATGGACCCTTCAAGTCCAATGGTCTCTGTTGCTACACCCCCTAGACACTCATATTCCCCTGAGCAAGGTTTGCAGGGACTCTCTCCTCTGGTGGCTTTGCTCACAGGAGCTGCGGGAAGGGAGACCCTTCGTGATGCCTCAGCCCCAAGCCACGTTGACCACGGACGCTTCTCGCCTCGGGTGGGGGGGGCATGCTATGGGCAGAACGGTCCAAGGCACGTGGGCTTCCTTGGAGACCGCTCTGCATATCAATGTCCTAGAGATGAGGGCGGTGCTTCTAGCATTGCAAGCTCTTCACGACCTTCTTCCCTTGGGGACTATTGCAATACAGACAGACAACATGGCGGTAGCCTGGTACATAAACAAACAGGGAGGAACCAGATCTTATCCCCTATGTCGGGAGGCCATGAGAGTTTGGGAATGGGCGATATCCACCAACCGTTTTCTGATAGCAACGCACATTCTGGGACGGTCCAGCGTTCTTGCGGACAAGCTGAGTCACTTGAGCCTCACACCTTACGAGTGGTCTCTGAACCCGTCAGTAGCGAAACAGATTTTCCTCAAGTGGGGTCTACCTTGCTGCGATCTTTCTGTTTGTCCGTCAAACACAAAGTGCAGCGAGTTTTTCGCTCTAATTCCCCCACCAGGGGAGAGCCCCAGAAATGCTCTGGTTCATGCTTGGCCACCCGGTCTCCTCTATGCTTACCCCCCTCTTCCTCTCATGACGAAGTTCCTACAGGAAGCCCAAAGGTTGGGGAGCAAGGTTATCCTCATAGCCCCATTCTGGCCTTGCCAGATCTGGTTCCCTTATCTGCGGTCTCACAGTGTAGTTCCTCCTTGGATTTTGGATCCCATCCCGGATCTGATTTCGCATCCTGTGGGATTGCAACCCCCAAACCTGGAAAACCACAAGCTCATGGCTTGGGTGATCCAGTTCCACTGATGGCAAGGGCTCCTGGTATCTCCTCACCAGTGAAAGACATTCTGGTAGCAGCGCACAAACCTACTACCAGAAAAATTTATAGTAGTAAGTGGAAGCGTTTTTCTATCTGGGATACAGACAAAGGTTTGGATCCCTTTACCATCCCTATCCCAACTGTTCTTGAATTCTTGTCACATATTTTTCATCAATGAGCCAGTGCATCTACAGTTAAAGTACAGTTGGCAGCCATCTCTCATTTTCACATAGGAGATGGGCTGGGATCGTTAGCTACAGCTAAAATATGCAAAACGTTTTTGAAAGGAATTTTTCTGCTGAAGCCACCAGTTAAGACTGCGGTTCCACCATGGGACCTGACATTGGTTCTGCAGGCATTAACGAGTCCACCCTTCGAACCGGCCACCTCGGTTCAATTAAAATTCTTATCCTGGAAAACAGCCTTTCTGATCGCTATTACGTCAACTAGGAGGGTTTCAAAACTTCAAGCGCTTTGCATGAGACCCCCTTATCTAATTTTTCATAAGGATAGAGTGTCTCTCAGGACTAACCCCTCCTTTCTGCCCAAAGTGGCCTCTGAATCAAATATTAATCAGTCGATTCATTTACCAGTATTTTTTCCCAACTTCCAGAACAAAGGGGAATATAAATTACACAAATTGGACGTACATAGACAACTGCGCTTTTACTTGGGCAGGACGAAGGCTACTCGTAGGTCTGATCAATTGTTTGTGTCCTTTGCCAAACCTTCTTTAGGAAAGGCTATTACCAAAGTTACCTTAGCAAACTGGATTTCGCAGTGCATCAGCCATGCTTACTTAGCCTCAGGGAAACCTGCACCTTCCAGAGTTCATGCCCATTCAACTCGTTCCATAGCTACTTCTGCAGCGTTTTGGTCCAGAGTTCCTCTGGATGATATATGTTCAGCAGCTACTTGGTCCTCTTCTCATACATTCATTTCTCATTATAAACTGGATATGATATCCTGGAGTAGGGCTTCCTTTGGCTCCGCGGTGCTCTGGAATATCCTTCCTTGAGGACCTCCCAGGGATTTTATTAGGTAGCTGGGGACTCTGTCCCACAGGTTGCAGAACAAATGAAGTAACTACTTCAGATAAAGAAGTTATGTACTCACCATAACGTTCCATCTGAGTAGGTACTTCATTTGTCTACAACCGACCCCCACTCCATGCCCCCTATCCAGTATTGTGCTTCCTGACTATGAATGACATTGGTTCATGCAGTTAGGCAGTAGGTTATGGTACTTGGTCGAGAGTCTTGGTTGCTAGTTTAGGCAAACTCGATCTGGGGAAAGGGAGTATGTAGCAGGGGGTTATGGGTAAGGGGAGGAGCTAGGAGCTCGGATGTTTTAGCTAGTAAAGCTGCCTGCTCGGATCCGAGATCAGATCCGATACCCACAGGTTGCAGACAAATGACGTACCTACTCAGGTGGAACGTTATGGTGAGTACATTACTTCTTTTTAACAAGGCCTTAAATTCAGTCCCATACAAGAGGCTGGCAGGAAATCTGGAAGAGTTAGGGAGAGGTACAACACAATGAAGGACTGAGTAAATGCATAGCTGAATGACAGGATATAAATGGTTGTGGTGAGAGAGAAAAATGTCAAGGATTAGGAAAATGACTACTGGAATATCACAAGTGACTGTCCTGTATCTAGCACTCTTCATTATGCTTGTCTCAGATGTATCTGGGGAACAGGGAACAGGATCAGCCTTCTTGTTAACAACTCAAAGACATTTACAGCAGTGGAGGAGGAAGGAAAAGTCTATCAAAGGATTTGGAGGATGGGAGGGAGTATAGCAAAGGATTTAGAAAGGCTAAAGAAGTAGGCAAAAAGATGGCAGCTGAGGTTCATGCGAAGAAATGCAGATGACTGCAGTTGTCTTATACTTACTAGTGACAAAAGCAACACCATGGTTACTAAGTTGCCAAAAAGGAAAAGTGTTTTTTTCAATATTTTTTGTGGTTTTAAAGATAGACAAGTAATGGAGGTAGGTGTTAGAACTTTCAAACCTTAACTGAATTGTCTGAGCAAAACATTGTCAAATGCTAACCCTAAAGAAAGTCCCTCTCTTTAATAAATCAAGATACTTTGAAGACAGCATTAGACAAGTAGGATATCTACCTGAGTACTTCAGTATGTCTCTTCCACTGGAAATTTCTAAGGTTCCACTTGGATCAATTCTATTTCTAGTTTTCAGCCTGCCTTTTGATCTCTTGTTGTCAATTTTCATTTTATCCTCGACATACGGGTTCAAACTCTGCCATTACTACAGCTCGCGATAGCCAAAAACCCTCGAGCTTAACCCATACCCACCATGCTCCTCTCCTAGTTAACTCAGATCTCATTTGCCACTCTTCCTGACAGGCATTTGCCATTGCTCTTGAGCTAAGTGTAAGTGTTTTTTTAAATATTCTTATATTCTTTCAAACTTTAATATCACTGCCTTTCTCCTAATTGTTAACTTTAGAACTCTACTCTTTAAATGTTTTGAACTTGCCCTCTCCTTCTTTCTTCTACCTTTGCTTACCTTACACCTTAGTGTACTCTGTAGTTTATTTAAAAAAAAAAACAACTTTTTCTTAGTAGTTAGTGTTCCGGTTTGTGAGGCCTTTCTACGCGCGTGTGTGTGTGTGTGTGTGTGTGTGTGTGTGTGTGTGTGTGTGTGTGTGTGTGTGTGTGTGTATGTACATACAGCTGACCTGGTTTCACCACTGTTGAAAAGTTTGAAATCTCTTCAGTATGGCTGATAAACCTAAAGTCCCCTCTGGCTTTAAAAGATGCCAGAAAAGCAGACACAAAATCCCTTTATGGGATGCTCATTTACTGTGTGTCTATTACATGGGTTCTGTTCACCTTCAAGAAGACTGCTCAATATGTCATACTTTCAGTCACAGGGTGCTAGTTGAATGAAGAAACAGATTTATTTTGAAGGGTATGCTTCAATCAGGCTTCAGTGATACTTTATTTGGTTCAGAGAAGGCCAAGAGCAAGACTGATGTGTCTTCCCCTTCTTCCTGATCATCTTCTTCTAAAACATTAGAGAAATCAAAAAAGAGAAGCCTATCAGTGCCTTTTACTCCATCAGCACTGTCCTTAAAAAGGGAAAAGTCTTTTTTTCCTATGGAACCCTTGGAACTGACCGACTCCATTACTAAAACTGCAGTCCCGAAAGGACCTATGGAACCAAGTTTATTGGAACAGACAAAGTCTTTGGGATCTAGCATTTCAGTGCAGGAGCATTCAGAATTTCTGACACCAAAAGTATTGATGCAGACCTCTCCCTTGTTGCTGACTACTTCGGCACCGAGTAAACAAATTGAGGCGCCATCCATTATGAGTCTTCCAAGAACTTCATATTCTCCCTCTATTGACCCGTTTTCAAAAAGGCTGTCTTCGCCTTTTCTGGAAAGGCCAAAATCACTCTCGACCCTTTCTATCCATTCCATCAAGAGCTTAACTGAGGATGATGTGGAGAGACTGGTGAATAAGATACTGTGGGTGAGAGGATTGTCAGGTACCTCTTTGACTCCAGCCCCCTCGGGTATGGGCGCCAAACCTTCCATTATCCCTCCATTTTTCCTCCTCTGATTTCATCTGAAGTATTAGAGTTCTCAGCTCAGAGCCACTGGTTATGACTGCATTGGTTCTGGGGATATCCCTATGCTCGGCACTGGTTCTTGCTTGGAGGTCCTCAGTCCAGTCAGATTTGGAGACCTTTCAGGGCTGAGTCTGTCCTGTTGGGTACACGGGGCAAGAGTCAACTTCTATTTTTCGGAGCCGTCTCTGTACCTTGGAGCATTGGCACAGATCAGCTCAGCTCTGGCTTTGGTCTTGGGAGCTATTTCGTCAGTGCGAGGAGTGACCATGGTTCCAAGGCAGTCTTTCTTGGTTCCGGGCTCCATTCCACCTTCGGAAGGGGGGCTAGCTTTCAAGGGGAAGGAGAGAGCCCTGACTGCCACAGTCAAACAGTCACGCCCTTCCACTTCAGAGTAAGTGTCCCTTTTCTCCTCACACCCAGACATTCAACCTGCACTCCCACTGGGTCAGTGGGTGCTGAGACCGCAGGAGTCCCGGATAACAATTCTCTCCTCTTCTGATACCTCTTCAGATCACCCCACTGAGGAGGTCCCTAAGAAGAGAAAGTGCAAGAGGAAGCACTTGGATACCCTAGAGGAACTGATCACCGAAGACATTAACTTTAATGAAGGGGAGGGAATCCCTAAGGTCAGCTCCTGATGATGTCTTCTTTGGAGACATCCTGGAAATATTAAAACAGAGGGGTGAATGGAAGTCCCAGAATCCCTCTTCTGAGGAGTCAGTGTACCTACATGCCTTTGGCACTTGACCCTGTAACTGTTGGGTGATTCCACCCACTGAAAAGCTCATTCAGTTGATCTCTCTGTGGGTATGGAATGCCCCTGATACTACTGAACCTATCCCTAGGAGACCTGACAAAATTCTGTCCACCCCTGAAGACAAACAGTTCTGTGCCAAAGGCTTAGCTGTTGATGCCATGGTAATGGCGGGAGCCACAATGAAGGAACTGGCAGAGGAGAGTTCCTCTATCCATCCACCCAACAGAGAGTCTCAGGCAATGGATAGACTTGGGAAGCAGGTCTATGCACCATCGACCTTTGCCTTAAGGTCTTTGAGTTTCATGGCACATTTTACCAGACTTCAGAGGGATCTTGTTAAGGAGTAATTGGATACCCTGGAAGGGACCATTTCTGAGGAAAAAGTTGCTTCCCAGTTGGCTACCCTGGAGTCTGTGTCTAATTCATCAATGAGGCTCATTTTTCATGCAGCTGAAGGGACCACCAGAGTGGCGGGTTCAGGTGTTGCCATTAGCAGACACACCTGGATGCAGCTATGTGACTTTGAAGAGCCATTTAAGTCTTCATTTGTCAATGCACCCTTTGACGGATCATCCCTGTTTAGCCCAAAAGTTAGAGAAACTTTATCCAGGTGTGAGAAAGATGGAAAGATTCTTTCTGCTGTGGGCATATGTTTTTCCACCTGCTCGCCGATCCTTTTCCAGGAATTAAAAAGGTAGTGGAAAAATGTGGTTCAAAGAGTCCCTAGGGCCTTTTCAGGACACATGAGGAGGTAGTTACCCCAGGTGCAGATGGAGGAACTTTAATGGAAAACGCTGTCCATGGAGGAGATGTGGCCCACAAAACCAGGGTTTCAGGGATGTTTTCTCTGGTAAATCCTACTAGCACTCCTGAAAGGAGGCCTGATTGTCTACCTGTGGAGGCAGTCGGGGAACACTTATCCCTGCAGCAAAATGCCTGGCTACAAATAACATTGGATGCATGGGTGCAGAGGATCATATCAAGATGCTATACAATTCCCTTTTCTTTTCCTCCTCCCTCATGACCACCCAGTCAGAGGCAACAAGCAGTTCTAGAAATCCAAAAACTACTAGGAAGAAGAGTAATTCAAAATGTCCCATCAGACTAGAGAGAGTCACAAAATTATTCAAGATTCTTTTTATGCCAAAAAAGACAGGGGACTGGAGACCAATTTTGGGTCTAAGTGTTCTGAACAAATCAGTTCGTCAAACCAAATTCTGGATGGTCACAGTACAGTCCATTTTTCCATTTTTGGCAAAAGATGATTGGATTTGCTCAGCAGATCTTCAGGATACGTATTATCATACAAAAATGGACAAATGATCCAGAATCTTCCTTCACTTCCGGCTGGGCCAGTCACTGTCAATTCAGAGTTCTGCCCTTTGGTCTCACCACAGCCTCCAGAGTGTTCACCAAATGTATGGCAGTAGTAGCAGCTCAGTTGAGACTGCATGAATTCCGAGTGTTTCTGTATCTAGATGATTGGCTAATTACCTCTCAAAGCAAACATCATTTGATAGAAGCAAGAGACCATGTACTTCACAGTTGTTCTTATCTGGGAATAACTGTAAATTACGAAAAAAGTAAATTGACCCCAACTCAGAATTTAGAGTTCATAGGAGCCCTTCTAAATACTCAAATTTCTATACCTTCTCTTCCCCCTGTGAGATTACAGAAAATCAGAGTTCAGGTACAGAAAGTAATCAGCAGCAGGAAAGTAACCGCTCATCTAGTCCTTCAAGCACTGGGCTCCATGGCTGCAGCTATAACTCTAGTTCACTTGGCAAGACATCACATGAGAATACTACAATGGCTGCTAGCTTCTCAATGGACTATATTACACCAACCCATGTCAGACCTGATTCTGATCACCAATCTTTGCAGAAAAGATTTAGCTTGGTGGATACATTCCGAAGACATTCTTCTAGGCCACCCCTTTGTCCCATCACAACTCCAAGCCATAGTGACCATGCACACCTCCCAGATGGGGTGGGGGGGGCATTATCTGGGCAAGGCTGTCCAAGGCACTTGGTCCCCAACAGAAGCCAACTTACGTAAACGTGTCCTGAAGCTAAGGGTAGTACTTTTTTCTTTGCAACCCTTTCAGGCTGCTCTTCTTTTGGGAACAATCATGGTTCAAATAGACAATATGTCAGTGGTTTGGTATATCACCAAACAGGGAGGAACAGCCTGCCCCCTATGTCGAGCAGCTCTCAGAGTATGGCACTAGGCAATCTCTTCAAACCGCTTTCTGATAGCAACGCACATTCTGGGGAGTGCCAGTGTGATAACAGACAAACTAAACAGGTATATTCTCCTGCCTCAGTAGTAGTCTCTCAGTCCAAAGATGATGGAAAGGATTTTTTTCCATGAGGACAACCTTGCTGCAACCTATTTGTCTCCCCCTAAACAACAAGTGCAGCAATTACTTTGCCCTAATCCCCCCTCTGGGGTAGTCACTGAGAGATGCTGTTCTCCATAGTTGGGCCTCCGGACTGCTGCATGCTTTCCCCCTGATTCTTCTAATTCCGAAATTCCTGCAGAAAGCAATCAGGCTGAAGAGCAAAGTAATCCTCATTGCGCCTTAGTGGCCTCGACAGATATGGTTCCCCTTTCTTTGGCCTTATCTGATTCAGCAGACTTGGATTCTGGACCCAGCTCCAGACCTTCTGTCCCATCCAGAGGGATTAATCCATCTGAACATTGTGAATCTCAAGCTGACAGCTTGGTTTTCTCCAGTTCCATTAAATGGCAGGCTTACTTTACTCTCTTCCCCAGTATGTCACATTCTCTTAGCCTGTCATAAGCCAGCTACCTATAGACTCTATGCTAGTAAATGGAGAAGGTTTACCTTTTGGGCTCGTGACAAAAATATTGATCCCTTTTCAGCTCCCATCAAAAAAGTCCAAAATTTTTATCTTCACTTTTTAAGGCAGTGCTTCCCAGTCTACCATCAAAATTCAGTTAGCAGCTATTTTTAATTTCCATAATACTTTTGAAGAATCCTCTTTGGCTTCTCATAAGCTTTGCAAAGCCTTCTTAAAAGGAATACTGTTGGTAAAACCTCCTTACAAAGATCCTTCCCCACCTTTGGGATCTCAACTTAGTGTTTCAAACCATTGTTCAACCTCCCTCTGAACCATCAGCTGAATGTGATCTGAAGTTTTTATCCTGGAAAACTGTATCTTTAGTGGCAGTAACTTCTTCCAGAAGAATTTCAGAAATACACGCTGTGAAGACTGGTAGAGAAGGGTGAAGGCTGCCAGCCTAGCCAGATAGAATTTTGCAGATAATTCTGTCACTTGTAAATATGAATGTAAACTACAGGCTTGTTGTCTTAAATGTAAAGAAATACTGTTACATGTGGAACTGGAAATAAATGTGACAACAGTGCACTCTACTGACCAAAGTAAAGCATGTGGTGACCCTTTGAAGTAGACAGTGGTGCCGAAAAGTCTAGATGAAAAAATTATTTCTATTGTTTTAACCAAGAGGTAAATTGCTAGATTTAAACATGCAAATGTATTTTTATTGCTCTGTTCCTGACCAGCTGCCAGATGACAAAAGGGAGACGTTAAGAATGTAAATGCAGTTAATGTGTAGCCTTTGAACTCCAGGAAAGTGAAAAAGAATAATGTAATGTTTATCAGAACTGCAATAGCAATTTAAACAGAGAGAATCAGAAGGCATTAAGCATTTTTGTCTTGATCATCCAACTCACAGCACTGCCTGTTGTCTTATGTAAGTTATCTTAGACTTGTGTTTTTTTTAGTGATAGCTAGAAGCTAGAAATATTAGACTGTTTTTTCTGTGATTCAGAACTGTACTACTGAATTATTTTAAGTATTTCTGTGTGATCTCTGAACTCTTGACTAGCACTGACTCTGTAATAGAAAGTATTGTCTTGTTGTTTTAATTATTTATTATTAAATATTTTAAAACCTTTTAACTGTGGCTGGTTTGTGTAGAGATAATTTAAGCTCTAGAGTACATTGCATATTTATAGAGTTTACTGTCCAAGTCACTCCAAATAAGCTTTGACTGATTGGTGACACTTACCCATTGGATAATAATATTGCATAGTAATAATTGTACACCCTTTTAAGGGCCTTTGGGTAGCTGATACATATGAGCTGGGTGGTGGCAAGTGGTACTACCATATAGTCTGGAAAAGGGGGCACAGCTGGAGAACCTGTGCCAGCCTTCCCCAAGAGTGTCTGTGTGGTTGTATAAACTTATCTCAAAGTGTGTGTGTCAGCTACTTGGGCAGTGACACGAAGCACTGGTTGGATAGAGAGGGTGCTGGAGATTTTAGCTTGCCCAGCTAGGCTGAGATCTTGACTCTATAGCTGCACCAGTGGGGAGTCTTATTGGGGATCTGGAGAGCAAGAGAGCGACCAGCCCTGGACTGACTGTGATCTCTGTGTGCTCTTAAGGGAAATTGCACTTTACTGTGTGTATTTGTTATCCTTTCCTCATGTATGAGATGCCCTCTCTGGTGTTAGTGGTGAGGATTGAGGCTCCTTAATTGCTGGGCCAGGGCGAAGGTGTCACATGTGTGGTGGCAGTGGTTGGGATATCCTCACATTTGTGTTTGGCAGCGGTGGGATATCCATATCACATATTAATTAGTTGGCAAATACTAATTGGCTTGTAGTGGTGTGGGTAGAGTGAATCCTGTAGCTTGTGTACAGTGAGCTTTGAAGGTGTTTTGTACTCTAAAACAGCCATGCAGTGAATACTCAGAGTTCAGATCACAATTGTTTTATTTCTTTTGTTAGCTTAGTTAGTCATGGTGAGCAGGCTGCATGTTAGCAGAGGAGTATGGAAAGCTGACAAGGAGCCAGCTGGTGGAGATGTGCCAGGCTATGGGACTGGTGCATGGATAACTGACTAAGGCAGACCTGATTGCAGCCTTGGTTACAGCTGCATCAGAAAACAACAACCAGGGGGACAATCAGACTGGCAGTGGAGATATAATTCCATCAGAAAATGGACAGCTCAACATTTCTGCAGTGGACTTAAAAATCCAGCTGGAGCTAAAGAGACTTGAGTTGGAGGCCAGGCGTGTGGAATTAGAAGCAAATGAGAGACTGTGACGTTTGCTAGCTGAGGAGAATGAGAAACTGTTATGTCTGCAAACTGAGGAACAATAGAGGCAGAGGCAGCAAGAGAAGGAGATGCTGACTCTTCATCAGAGTCATGGAGGTAATGGGGAAGGGAGTAACTGGACCCCAGAAGCACAAACGGTTAGTAAATTTCTTCCACAGTTTAAAGAGCGGGATAATTTTGATAGTTTCATTCATATGTTTGAGAGGATATGTAAACAGTATGAAGTTGACCAAAGGCTCTGGGTACGGTTCCTGACCCCCTTATTCCATGGTAAAGCTGTAACTGTTCTGTACAAAATGTCTGATGTTGCATGTTTTGATTATACTGCTGTTAAGAAATGTCTTTTAGAACTGTTTAAGCTAACACCCGAAACATATAGGAAAAAGTTTTGTGAGCATAGATGCAAGGCAGTTGAAAGTGTGTGTGAATATGTTGATGAATTGAGCACTTATTTCCATAGGTGGATGAGTGGATGTCAGGTCACCACTTTTGAAGGGCTGGTAAACCTTTTGGTGAGGGAACAAGCCCTTAGCACTTTGCCTGAGGACATGAGGATCTGGTTAGTTGATAGACAATGTGCTACTTTAGATGAGTTGGGCAAGAAGGGAGACCTATACCTGGCAAGCAGGGCAGCCCTGCACAGGGAGGGGAACCCCAGCACTGCTCATGGTTCTAAAGGAATCCATGGTGGGCAGCACAGACTACCACCACAGAATCTGCCAGTAGCAGGGGAAGCCACTAGTCCAGGTACATGTCCAGGAGCTAGGGTTAAATGTTTCGAATGCTACCAGCGGGGCCATGTGGCATACAGATGTCCACAGAGGCAAGGTGGGGAACAAAAGATGAGGGAGCCAGTAAGTGGGAAAGACAAAATGCCAATAGTAGGTTGTCTTGAGACAACAGGGGTACCGAACTACCATCCTGCAGATGTCCTGATAGGGAAGGATTTGGATGAGACAGTACTATGTGCTTATGCAATTACATGCAGTGAGGCTAGGAGACAAGCATGTGGGTCTAGTACCCTGGAGGAGAGCCAGACAGACTGCATACATGGAGCCAGGACTGGTGAGGTGGTTACTTCAGAGAGTGAGCTAGTCTGTAGAAGTGAAACGGAATGTGAGCCACAGCTGCTTATGGATACTGATGGTCCCTTGGACAGAGTGACAGTAAAGGTAGAGGTGAGTAGTAGTACCCAGGCTGACAGTGGGGCACCACTGTCAAAGGATGCCAGACTTCCTGTGGATGGGGAGCTGGTAAGGGTTACAAGGAGAGAGTTGAGACAGGCTCAGCTCTCAGACCTTACATTGCAAGGCCTGAGGCAGGTAGCTAGGGAGGCACCTGATTCTCAAGGAAAGGGGGAATCTGTATAGTGGGACAAAGGGTTACTATACAGAGAGTGGACTTCTGAGGGAGGGCTAGAAGGTGAGAGAGTACAGCAGTTGGTAGTGCCTAGAGCCTACCATCTGGTGCTTCTAGCCATAACCCATGCTCTTCTCTTTGCAGGTCATATGAGCATAAAACATACAAAGAGGCGTATTATGCAGAACTTCTATTGGCCTGGAATTTCCAGAGATGTAACAGGGTACTGCAGGACCTGTGAGCAGTGCCAAAAGGTAGGCAAGGCGGGAGACAAGGTGAGAGCTCCTTTGATGCCTTTGCCTGTGATTGAGGAGCCATTTCTGAGGGTAGCTATGGATATTGTGGATCCTCTGAGTACCCCAAATTCCACAGGGAAAAAGTATATCCTAGTGGTAATGGATTATGCTACACGATACCCTTAGGTAGTGGCTTTGTCCTCCATTGAGGCAGAGAAGGTAGAAAATGCTTTGTTAGAGATTTTCAGCAGAGTAGGTTTCCGAAAAGAAATACTGACTGACAGAGGTGCCAGTTTCATGTCAGACCTGCTGGCTTTTCTGTGGAAGTCTTGTGGGGTGAAGACTAATGGTCTTGTTGAGAGGTTAAACTCTACAATCAAGTCCATGCTACTGGCATTTCCAGATCAGTTTAAGAGGGAGTGGGACAAATATTTGCCTCATCTTTTGTTTGCTTACATAGAAGTTCCCCAGGAATCCACAGGTTTTTCACCCTTTGAGTTGCTGTATGGGCATAGGGTGAGTGGACCTCCAGATTTATTTCGAGATGAATGGGAAGGTGAGTGTGAGTCTCACAAGGAGTCTTTTGTGGCATATGTCCTAAACCTCAGGACAAGGCTCAGGGAACTCATGGGCTTGGAGAAACTGGCAGAAGCCCAACAACAGAAAAAGGTGTGGTATGACAGGAATGCTCGAGCTAGAGAGTATGCTGTGGGGCAGCAGGTAAGGGTTCTCATTCCTGTCAGACACAACAAGCTGCAAGCAGCTTGGGAGGGTCCCTACAAGGTGGTAAGAAAGGTAAGTGATGTTAACTACATGGTAGAACTGCTAGGCAGATGGCAGGGGCACAAATTGTACCATGTTAACATGATGAAACCTTACCATGATAGGGAGGCCCTTGTGCTGAGCATTTGCAGTGGATTGCAGGAGGAGTCTGAGGGAGATCTGGGGACTGATCTCCTCAGTGATGCTCAAGCGGACACCTCAGTGGAAGGGGTAGCAACATCCCAGCAACTATCTCCTACCCAGGTTCGAGAAATCCGAGCAGTGTTGCAGGAATTTGGAGATATATTCACTGGGAAAACAGGGTGCACTCACCTAGTGCAGCACCAGGTGGATACAGGACCCCAAAGGCCTATTAGGCAGGCCCCTTATAGGCTGCCTGAGAGAGTCAGACAGACCCTGAGGGAGGAGGTACAGGAGATGTTGGAACTAGGAATAATTCAAGAGTCCAACAGTCCCTGGGCCTCCCCAGTGGTGCTGGTGCCAAAGAAGGATGGTAGCACCAGGTTCTGTGTGGACTACAGGAAATGAAATAGTCACACAGAGTCAGATGTTTACCCCATGCCTAGGACAGATGAGGCCATAGAGCAGCTGGGTGGGGCTAAGTATCTTACAACCATTGATCTTACCAAGGGTTACTGGCAGGTGCCCTTGACTCCCAGTGCTAGAGAGAAGTCAGCCTTTCTGACTCCTTTTGGCTTGTATGAGTTCGCAAAGATGCCTTTTGGGATGAAGAATGCCCCAGCAACTTTCCAGAGACTGGGTAGATCATATCTTAACAGGAGCAGGAGAGTTTGCCCTTGCTTACCTAGATGATATTGCCATCTACAGCCATTCCTGGTCAGAGCACCTTCAGCATGTCAGGGAGGTGCTGGGCAGACCACAGAGGGCAGGGTTGACCATTAAGCCGAGCAAATGTCAGGTGGGTTTGGCAGAGGTCTCCTACCTAGGACATAGAGAGGGAAGTGGTAACATAAGGCCAGAACCTGCCAAAGTGGAAGCCATGCAGACATGACCTGCACCTGTTACCAAAAAGGAGGTGAGGGCATTTATAGGGACAGCAGGGTACTACAGAAAGTTCGTCCCCAGTTATAGTACCATAGCTGCTTACTTCACAGATGTGACAAGGAAGAATAGGGCAGCTAAGGCAGTGTGGACCCCAGCATGTGAGCAGGCATTTCAGAAGCTTAAAGAAGCTTTGGGAGGACCCCCTGTGTTAGCCAGTCCAGATTACAGCAAAGAATTTGTTGTGCAGGTGGATGCTTCAAACCATGGGGTGGGGGCTATCCTTAGCCAGATTTCTTCAGAGGGGGAAGAGCACCCAGTGTTTTTCTCAGTCGTAGGCTCCAACCCAGGGAGGAATTATATGCAACTGTAGAAAAGGAATGTCTAGCCATAGTGTGGGCACTGCAGAAACTTCAGCCTTATCTGTATGGAAGGAAATTCACTGTTATGACAGATCACAACCCCCTAACATGGTTAAACAGAGCCAGCCAGCAAAATGCCAAGTTGCTAAGATGGAGCCTAGGATTGCAAACATATGATATGTCAGTGCAGCACCGCAGTGGGAGTAGCAATGCAAATGCAGATGGGCTCTCAACAGGGAATGGGGTGAGGTATACTCAGATAGACCTGACCCTCTCAAGTGGCGTTTCTCAAGGGTCGCTTGAAAAACTAGCTTGAGTTCTCCAGGGTGGAGAAATGTGAAGACTGGTAGAGAAGGGTGAAGGCTGCCAGCCTAGCCAGATAGAATTTTGCAAATAATTCTGTCAATTGTAAATTTGAATGTAAACTACAGGCTTGTTGTCGTAAATGTAAAGAAATACTGTTACATGTGGAACTGGAAATAAATGTGACAACAGTGCACTCTACTGACCAAAGTAAAGCATGTGGTGACCCTTTGAAGGAGACAGTGATGCCGAAAAGTCTAGATAAAGAAATTCTTTCTATTGTTTTAACCAAGAGTTAAATTGCTAGATTTTAACATGCAAATGTATTTTTATTGCTCTGTTCCTGACCAGCTGCCAGATAACAAAAGGGAGATGTTAAGAATGTAAATGCAGTTAATGTGTAGCCTGGGAACTCCAGGAAAGTGAAAAAGAATGATGTAATGTTTATCAGAACTGCAATAGCAATTTAAACAGAGAGAATCAGAAGGCATTAAGCATTTTTGTCTTCAACTCGTGGCACTGCCTGTTGTCTTATGAACGTTATCTTAGACTTGTGTTTTCTTTTAATGATAGCTAGAAGCTAGAAAGATTAGACTAAGTGTTTTTTCTGTGATGTCAGAACTGTACTACTGAATTATTTTAAGTATTTCTGTGTGATCTCTGAACTCTTGACTAGCACTGACTGTGTAGTAGAAAGTATTGTCTTGTGGTTTTAATCATTTATTATTACATATTTTAAAACCTTTTAACTGTGGCTGATTTGTGTAGAGATAATTTAAGCTCTAGAGTACTTTGCATATTTATAGAGTTTACTGTCCAAGTCACTCCAAATAAGCTTTGATTGGTGACACTTACCAATTGGATAATAATATTGCACAGTAATAATTGGACATCCTTTTAAGTGCCTTTGGGTAGCTGATAAATATTAGCTGGGTGGTGGCAAGTGGTACTACCGTATAGTCTGGAAAAGGGGGAGCAGCTGGAGAACCTGTGCCAGCCTTCCCCAAGAGTGTCTGTGTGGTTGTATAAACTTATCTCAAAGTGTGTGTGTCAGCTACCTGGGCAGGGGCACGAAGCACTGGTTGGACAGAGAGGGTGCTGGAGATATTAGCTTGCCCAGCTAGGCCGAGATCTGGACCCTATAGCTGTGCCAGTGGGGAATCTTATTGGGGATCTGGAGAGAAAGGGAGCGACCAGCCCTGGACTGACTGTGATCTCTGTGTGCTCTTAAGGGAAATTGCACTTTACTGTGTGTATTGTTATCCTTTCCTCATATATTAGACACCCTCTCTGGTGTTAGTAGTGAGGATTGAGGCTCCTTGATTGCTGGTTCAGGACACGGGCATCACACAAGCCCTATCATGTAAACCTCCTTACCTGATTTTCAGCAAAGACAGAGGTAGTGTCCGAGACTCGTATCAATCAATCTATTAATTTACTGGTATTCTTTCACAACCTAGCTAACAAAAGTGAATACTGCTTACATTTATTAGATGTTCACAGATAATTACGTTTCTATCTACACAAAACTAAGAATTTGAGAAAATCTGACCAGCTATTTCTATAATTTTCATCTGCAAGACGGCCAACAAGTGAGCAAAGTGACGTTAGCCAGATGGCTCAAAGAATGTATTTCTTTCATCTGTAATAAAAAGAAAATTAATTTGCCTAGGCCATTAAAGGCACATTCTACAAGAGCTGTAGCTACTTCAGCAGCTTTTCAATCTAGAGCTTCTATGGATGATATTTGTGCAGCAGCAACTTGGGCTTCTCTTCATACCTTTATTACCCATTACAAACTAGATGTGGTCTCCAGGGGAAGAGCATCATTTGGTTCTATGGTGCTCAGGAATATCCTTCATTGAGTCCTCCCATGGTCTAAGGTAGCTGGGGATTCTGTCCCATATGTCAAGGATAAAATGAAAATTGACAACATCAGATAAAGAAGTTATGTACTCACCATAATGTTCCATCTGTGTTGTCCATTTTCATTTATCCTTGACTCCCCTTCCCTCCCTCCTTCCTCCTGCCTTTGAAGTTTTTTGTGGAACGGATAATGGACATATGTCACTTGTGTTATTGTTCTACAGTTCCAGATATTGTCTCCATGAAGGCTTTTGGGGTTTTTCACTCTGTCTTTCAGCAAACTCTATTTGAGGTATCTTGGAGAGTAGCATGGTGGGTAAGGGTTAAGCACGAGAGTTTTTGACTATCATAAGATGCAGTAACGGCTGAGTTGGCTCCAATGCTCAAAACCAAATTAATGTGTCAAGGATACATGAAAATGGACAACACAGAAGGAACGTTATGGTGAGTACATAACTTCTTTTTCTATGCAGAGTTGTAAGGGTGTCCACATAATGACAAGTCATAGTGTTTATCCATTTAAAGTCTAAACGTACTCAGTCACTTCCTGCCTGCTGGAACAGCCTAATCCAGAGAGTTGCATCAACATATGATTAATGTAACCTTTTTTTTTTTTTTTTTTTTTTTGAGTCTGTCGAGCACAATAAAATTGCACAAGTATCACACAGCCACAGCAAAGTGAATTCAGTTTATGGCAGTAGTTCTGGACTCTGTTATTACGACAGTGTTCCTGTGCCTAGATACATTGTCAAAGAAGTGACAATCTTTGCAATTTATGTGACAGATCTAGTGGCTGTTTCAGCAGTAAATTATGTAAGGACTCCATGTTTTAATGTCCAGAACCAACCTAAGCAATACTTTACATCTTATTTTAGTGTTAAGAATGACTGCAAAGGATGATAAATGTGTCAAACTATATGTGGAACCTATGTAATGCCTTTCAAAGAAAAGGGAGCATAATCTCAAGATGAATGCCTCTATATATAAATGCAAAGGAAATGTGAGTCCGGCTGTTGCTTTAAAATAAGTACAGTAAACCTTTCATCTAAGAACCTGCCAATCAGCACTGACAATAGGGCAGTCATGTGGGATCATGAAAAAGCCAGAAACTATAAACATTTGGAAATGAACACAAAACCACAACATAGCTCTTCACGTAACCTGTGCATCAGGCAAAGGAAGGTATCTGTCAGATTCACTGAGCTGGTCACCATTGTTGTAAAACTGGCAACTGGTTAGATCCTTCTTTGGGTATACAACAGATCAGGGTATGACACAAGTCTTATATACCGGAATGCATAAAGGGAAAATGTGCAAACTCTGGTAATTTGCTCAATTTTCCATCATTGTCAAGCACAGAAGACAGATACTTTTTCTTGTTTTCCTCTTGCCAAAAGGATCCTAATAAAATGTAAAGGGACAGTACCATAGCAAGGCTAGGGTGAATCATGGGGCACTTGATCCCGACTCCAACTTGTAGGGGGCACCAAAACATTTAAAAAAGTTTGACAATTTACAATCCATCAGTTAAGCTCTTGGTTGCAATCACTTAATAGCTTGTAAACTTGGCTTAATTATCAAACCTTTTTAAAGGGTAATTAACTATCTTTAAAAAAACAGGATGGATTGACTGACAGCAGTAAGCAGTTTATTTATCACAATGATCACTAAATGACAACTTGCAAAATGTCGAACTGTTCCTAAAAGAGTTTGACAGACTACAAGCTGTTGTTAAGTGATTACCTTTGTGATTGTCTATATGTTTATGTTGGGGGAGATAACAAATGGGCGTATGGGCCAGCCATCCAAACATATGAGTCATAGCTAACTCCTGTAGCAACCCATTGAACAGCCTCTGCCATCCACAATGTTTATTAGGTAGGGGGCAGACAGAAGTTGATTGCTAGGCCTTTCTTTCATATCACACACATGCATGCATGAATGTACACCTTCAGATAGTTTAGAAGTCACTAATCTACCTACCACATCTTTGGAATGTGGGAGGAAACTGGAGCACTTGGAGAAGATGCACACAGACACTGGGATAACATGCAGAGTCCACACAGAATGAACTCCTGCCAAATCTCATGCTGTGAGGTGGCAATGCTACCCAGTGCACCACTGTGCTGTCCTAGTGTCCAAGTAATGAAGACAAAAATGGTTCTGACTTTCCCTTTGTGATGAACACTAATGCTACAGCTGCAAGTGACAGTTGTTCATTCAAGCCTCATTTCTCTAAGCTTACATAAAAAGACAGTTTGCTATCAGTAGCAAATAGTTCATAATTTCCAGCAGGCATGATTATTTTCCTCAAAGAAGCCCGAAGCCTGCAGCTGTGATATTTCAACCACTCACTAAATGAGACTGGTAATAATGCAGTGATTTAATAATGCTTCAAAAATGTATTACAAAAAAGTGATAAAGCACCTATGATCAAGCATCTTGTCTACATGGAAAAAGATGAACTGAATTTTAAAATAAACAGTGTTTTTATTTATTTCATGTGACTGTTCTTTTTTTGCATTCCGTATAGGACATTTTATTTGTTAACATGGAAAAGGTTTTCTTTACGAAGTGGATCAGTTTGTATTATTTGCATCACCTTTATATGATAGGAATCTTATTCTTCAATGAAAGTACATTTCACTGCATTTTTTTTTACATATGTCAGTAACTCTACAAGTTTATGTAGAAAGCAATTTTGCACTTGATACTACCTCAGCATGCTATATCCCCGTGTTGTACTTCACTTTTATAACATCTGTCCCTTCTACCATTTGAACCACTTGTTATTGTGAGCTACATTTTCTTCTGGAAAAAAATGTTTGGCAACAATAACTAGCAAGAATTATTGAACTGCAACTAATAAAGTGCATTGCAGAGCATATAATGTTTCACAGTGATATAGTGGCTATGACACCCACTCTGTTTTTCTTGCTTGAGATCAAAGCTTTCTCTGTTAACTAATCTAAATAATGGCTAGTCCTTTTTTCCCAAATCAAGAAAACAGAGGCAAAAGTCTACCTGTCCCTAGAGTGTGCACCAGCTGAGATATTATGTGTGGAAAACCAAGGGTATCACTTAAAAATGAACAGCTCTTTCACTCCTTTATGGATGAGGAAGAAGACCTACATGTGACCAAGTCAACTTGCAGCTTGCCAGTTTGAATTGCATATTGCTGTGACAAATAGTCAAACAAGTACTGTCAGGGTATATTCTTTTGAAGCTGTTTCATCTTCTGCTGTAAACTTGAAAATATTTCAGTTCAGAACATTTGCGAAGCTGTGATTTGGGTAAATGTCTACACTTCTGCCAAACCCTTTAAGGCAGTTGACAAATTCGGAAACAGGCCAGACCTTGGTAAGGCACTGCTGCAGGATATCCTTCTCACAGCTGCCTATAATGTTGTATTAGTCTACACGCTGCTTGTAATTCTGCAGAAAAGTAGGGAATGCCACTATATGTGTCCTTTCAGAAGAAAGGGACTAAAACTGTGTGCTTACTTATAGTAACAGTACATCTTAATAGAAAGACTATTTTAGAAGTACAAATAACCTGCCCACTCTTCCCTTGTTTAGATCTGGATTTGAGAGTGTGTGGGCTATCTTGTGTGTATTGACAGAGTCTGTCTGCAGCATATTTATTAGTTAATTGTTCATAAGTTCATAGGTTGGTACTAGGCTATCGGCCCTAAGGCCTATACAAGCCTAGCCATAACAATTCCCTGGATATTTCTTCCCACAATATTTACTTCCCTGAACCCCTGTCTAGCAAGGCAACTGACATGATCCCCAGGGTGAATTTCCTATCTCCCAGCCAATCATCAAGGTTCCTTTTGAAGATGGCCAAGGAGGCACTCTGCTTGACATGTATGGGCAGTCTATTCCAGAGTATGAGGAGTCTCTGGGTCAGGAACCTATCCCTCCAGCATGTTTTGCTCATTGTGATGACAAGGTTTAGATCCCTGGAGCGTGTGGCTCTGAGGGATTGGGATTTCTTTAAGTGGGGCATGTCCAACAGCTCAGGGTTTGACATGGCCTTGTATGTTAAGCAGAGATCGCCTCTGAGTAGACGATATGCCACAGAGTATAGCTGGAGTTTTTTTAGACGGTTAGCATATGGCATCTGCTTTAGGCTTGTGATTCTTTAGTGAGGTATTTCTGTGGCCTTTCCAGCTATTGCAGATGTCTTGTGAGGTACATACTAAACGGGGCGTTATACTCTATAATGGGTCTAATAAGGGATGAGTACAGTGGGACAATAACCTCCTTTTTTCTGGATGAAAAGTCCTTAGTGATGAGGTGTGCCACATAGAAGGATTTCTTGACTGTTGTGGCGATGTGGTTATCGAAGGTGAAACCACTGTCCACCTGTGTCCCTAAGTCTCTCATCACACTTTTGATGTTTAGTGTACTGCCACTTGTACATTTATTTTCCACAGGGGATAACTATACATTTCTTGGAGTTATGCTTGAGCCCATGGCTCTGGCACCAGGCATCTGTCTCTGTAAGGCCCTTTTGTAGAATATCCACATCATTTGGGGGTTCAATAATGGCTCACAGTTTGCAGTCATCTGCAAACTTTGTTAGCCAGAGTCCCTTAATGTTGGCCTGTACTTCAGAGAAGTAGATGCCAAACAAGAGTGTTCCCAGGACTGAACCCTGAGGTACTCCACTTGTCACTTGTCTGAATCTGGATTTGGAGTCAGCTACATTTACAGTCTGGGTTCTGTCAGTAAGCCAGTTGGCAACCCATCGAGTGACGTAGGGATTTATGCCCAGCTTAGTAAGTTTATCTATGATTCCAGAGTGGGGGATGGTGTCAAAGGCCTTGGTGAGGTTCAGATAGGCTGTGTGGAGTGCCTTACCCTCATCCACAGCTCTGGAGACTGATTCGAAGAAGTCAATCAGGTTCAGAAGACAAGATTGGCCCTTCACAAACCCAAACTGGGTGGGGTCCAGTGTTTGAAGGTTGCCAGTGTCTTTGTTTATAAGTTCCATGATAATGCGTTCCATGCCCTTGCAGATCAGGCTCGTCAGACTGATGGGACGGTAGTTCCCATGATCCAAGGTGGATCCCCCCTTGTGGAGTGGGATAACTGTAGTTGTGCGCCAATCAGTGGGCACGAAGTCTGAGGTGAGGCTATGATTAAACATGACACTTAGGTGAGGTGCCAGTTCATTTTGTAGTTCATGTAGTACATATCCCAGGATGTCATCTGGTCCCATGGATGCCGTATTCTTAGCTTTGGAGAGTGCGGTTTCTACCTGTGTGGCCATGATTACTGGAATTTGGCAGTCTTTTGGTATTAAGATGGACCCTTTAGGGGGTGAGAGGGGGTGAAGTTGACACTAAATTGATCTGCCAGGATATTGGCAATATCCTTGGGATCAGTATATTTCATGCCATTCTGTAGTAGCTGAGAGCAGATCCGAGCATTGCCATTTAGATTCTTGACATAACTATAGAATGCCTTGTGGTTGTCTTTGGAATCTTTGGCAATTTTATTTTCGTAACTAGCTTTTGAGGATTTTATGAGGGATCTCAATTTCTTACTGAGGCTGGTGAGGGAGTTTTTTAGCATCCTGAGATTTTTCCTCTTTTCTGCAACAGTTTCTTCCTTCTGTTGTATAGTTTATTTATAGCAGGGGACCACCAGATTGGCTTCCTTTTTTTGTAGGAGAGCATCTTGGTTCTATTTGGGATGGCACAATTCATGCATGAGTGGATGTGCTTGTACAGTGACTTAGTGTAGGATTCTGCAGTCGAACTTTCAGATCCCGTCTGCATGGGTGTCATGAAGTTTGCCACTTCTGACTTTAGTAGCATGAAGTTGGCTTTAGAGAAGTTTTTTAAGGATGTTTCCTTACTGGGGGGTGGGGGTGGGATGTGGATGTCAAGGGTGATTTGCTTATGGTCAGACCTGACCAATGAGGGGATGACCACTGGTGTGGAGCATCTATATCCCATGTTGGTAATGACCAGTTCTAGGATATTGGAGCCCCTGGTGGGACAATGGATTAGTTGATCCAGGGCGTTGGAATTTATAAATTCCAAGAACTGTTGGGAAAAGGAGTTGGTACCTGAGTAGTTTTCCCAGTTAATGGCAGGGTAGTTGAAATCAGCCAGTATTAGGGTGTTTGGTTGTATCTTAATATTTTCTAGTATATTTAGAAAGGTGTAGTGAGAATCTTGGGGCATGGTGGGGGATCTGTAGCAAGTTGGAATGCAGTCTTACCTAGTGTTAGTTGCACCTGGAGAATTTCAGATGCATTGTGTTGGGCAACTAGCCTGGAGGTGTGAATATGCTTGGTGAATATGGACACTCCTCCTGTACGAATTTGTTTCTTGCTAAAAGAACTGATGGTGATGTGCAGTAATAATGCTTTTCTACAGACTGACCACTGTTTGATGCCAGAAGAATCGTAGCATCATACAATGGTATTACCCTTTAAAAGACAGGCAGTGACTGACATAGTGAATTGAAGCCCAGGCTTAAATGATACTGAGTTTCTCCCTTGAAGAGTCTCTTTTATGGTGACAAAACCTCACAATACTGTACGTTCTAGAATAAAATGTATAGAAGTAACAATTCTTCAAAGGCACTGGTTTTGAAAATTACTTTGCAATTTAAGTGTAGTTAGAGGACAGAGAACCTCAATAACGCTCCCACTATCAATAACTATAACTTACCCTAGGTATAACAACTTCCTGCATAGTCAGTTTGGAGAGCTCTTCCCTCTGTGTTAATACTTGTATTTTATGACAGTTGTTTAAAGCAGGATTGTTTTATTTTTCAATGTGGCTTGAATCTGACAGAGTATTACTGATGGCATTGTATCTATTAAAGAATTAAATGGATCATCCTCTAATGCTGCAGACCCGAGTCTATATTATATCCTCAAAGAGGCGTTCCATAGAACGTCTCTTCATCGACCCTTAAACAGCAAAAGCAGAAAATGCTGAACATTCACATCAGCGATTTCTTTCCCTGGGAAAGAAATCACTTGGCCATCCATGTTAGTTTGCCATTTTCCCCACTGTAGTGTGATCTCGGACTTGGTATATTTAGTTGGAGGGGAGCGAAGCCCCCTGGTTTGTTATGTTTATAGTGATGTGTTTTTGTTTTGAGGGCAAGTGATTTCTTATCCAGGGAACGAAATTGCTGGTGTGAACATTTGGCATTTTCTGCTTTTGCTGTTTAAGGGTTGCTGAAGAGACATTCGATGGAATGCCTCTTCGAGGATATAATATAGACCCACAGACCCTACTATGATGAAGTTGGTATGTGATGAACATTTTATTTTGTGCTTCCTAAGTAGACAAGTGCTTCATTCATTGTGTGTATATCCAGTACAACCTTCAGGAAAAACTGGTGCAGTTTAACAAAGCATTAAGAACTGCTGTCCTCTTGTTTCTGAGGGTTACCTTCTTATGTCTTGTATGTATTTTAGGCCCACAGAGAAAGACCTTGGAAAGCTTATGTCATTAATACATAATTAGTGGCTACTGGTAAATAATGACATTCATCATACTGATCACTGCTGCATAGCTTTAGCTATATGTGTTATACCTTGCTAATGATATAACATCTGGCCAGCTTCCAAAGCTTAAGGCATCTTCAATGTGCCCAAATCTTGAACCAGATTGAGTAGAGCTGAAATAAAAGAATAGTTTGAGCTTTTATGACAGAAAGAGAACTTTTTCTGTGAAATTAATTTTAAGTTGAGAAAAAGGGTTTTGTAGACTGTCATATGACTTTTAGTAACTTTTAAACAGGAGCATTAGTTTTTACGTTTGTGGAAAAAAATTATTAAAACTATGTTTTCCTTGGTAAAAGTTGTGTTATTTTACTTTTAGAGTAGAAGTAAGTGTTTAAAGTGTTTTTTCATTTATAATAGAAAACTGACTTTTTAACATTTAATTATTTCACTGACTACTGCTGCCTGGCTTAGCCAAGAATCAATCTTTAACATGAAACAGCCTTCTGGTTCCTTGGGTTCTCCTTCTTCCAGGCACAAAAAAGAAAAAAAACTAACAAGCAGCCTTTGCCACTTGAGTAGGTTACTAAAGTGCCTTAGCCATGAATGGGTGATTCTGCTGTGGCCATTTCTAGTTCCTCAGGCCATTCATCTTTTTTCTTGTCTTTCTCTCGTCTAGTCCTTATAGCCACCATGGACTGGGGTTACACAAATCCTCTGCAGCTGTTCGAATGGCCTTGGTGGGCAATACAGAACAATGCTTCTTGGTCTTGGAGGAAAGGGCAGGGAATACCTCACTCCCTAGCACAACTGTCGTACATGTCCCTGGGAAGGTTTTGCCTGTGAAAAGTCGTTCTGCTTCTTCAGAAATTCCTGTCAAGAAGGAGCAAAGCATTTGATGTATGTCTTATCCTGTCACAGTTAACTTTGGACAGGACTGAGTTTTTTTAGCTTAACTCAGGGTTTAATTCAGGCTCTGGATCTGTTTTGGTGTTTCTGATAAAAGGAAAAAGGATTCTTCATTTTCTGAGGCAGTTCTAGATTTTGAACCTCAAAGTGATTGTGAAGGGACAACTTCTGTTTTTTTTTCTCCCCAAGATTCTGATTCTGAGGAAGGTTTAGCTCATGACAGTCAATTTAAAGGATTTTCTTTTTCTGAAACAATTTCCAGAATGAGTCATTTGTTTCACTTGGAACATAATGATCTTTCACTGTCTCTTAAAAATATTCTGATTCAGGTACTTCCAAGATGGCTGCACATTGAGTAATAGCTTAATTCTAGCTCTCCCAGTGGGAAAACAGAAACTTAGCAGAGAAAGCCAGTGGATTTATATTTTTGGGTAAATTTCAGTAACTGGCTAGTAAATGCACTTCCTGGATAGCAGGAAAAAAAGAAAGACAGAGGACCTGAAAGAAAATCAGCTACAAAAGGTGAGGAAAAAAACGCTGCCTAGGAAAAATACTGGAGCTGTTCAGCAAAAAGCAGTACAAGCTCCAGACATGACTTCCAGTAACCTAGAGGAAAGTATAAGAAAAATGCATGCAGAGATTAAAATAAATGAAACACTGATGGAGTATATCAACCCAAACAACAAAAGGCTGGAAAAAAATGGAAGACGCTTTAAACAGATATTCAGATGAGGTGATAAAACTGCAAAAATAAGAGGTTGAAATGAAGAAAAGGCTGGCTGAATAAGAGACTGCTCAAGAAGAGTTATTTCAGAAATAATAGAATTAGAGGACAGAGCACATGTGGAAACCAGAGATTTTCTCCTTTACTAGAGAAGCTGGAAGGAACAGCCAATATTAATTTTATGAAAGGACAAATAAGCAACTGGACTGGTATTCCACAGCAGGAGTTGTTAATTGAAAGGGCACATTGTGCGTATGCTCCAAACCTGGCTATGAGAAAGCAACCTAGACCTTTGATAGTAAATATGCAATCCTACTAGCAGAAAGAGTTTATTCTGACAAAACTGTGGCAGAAAGAAAAAGTACTAAAAGTGAGAGACAGCAGATTGTTTGTGGAGAATGATTACTCATTGTACACCAGGCAGAAGAGGAATGCATGTATTCTGCTATTCAGAGAATGTCTAGAAGCAGGCATGGGATTCAAACTGCTATACTCAGCTATCTTCAAAATATTCTTTCCTGGAGGGACAAAATCATTTCTTGATGAAGTACATGCTAAGGAGGAAATACAAAAGTTTGTCCAACAAAAAATGAGCTGTGAAACAGAAGGAGATTCTGCTTCTTGTTTTTCTGGTTATAAACATCACAGAGAGACTGTGCAAGTAAAACCTTTTCCAGTGTTTCAACAGAAAATGCTTGAGATAAGGAAAAAAGCACAAGAGTTAACTAGAAGAATCAAGAGTATGTAAAAAATGAAGCAGAGACAGGATTTGGAGATGGCGATGAACAGAAATAAAACCAGTAATTTTTAAGTGTAATGGGAATACTAATGTAAACAGGTGCTACTGTTTTTTTTTTCTTTCCCCCTTCTTCTATCTTTCTCCTTGTTCCGTTTTAAAAAAAATAGGCACTGCAGTGTTAAAAAAAAAAGAACAAAAGTCTGGTTAAAAGAGTATGACAAAAGAAAAATTAGTGTGCATTTTCTCATTCTTGCATAGGGGAATGACTGAATTAAGACCAGAGCTTGGCATTGCAACAGGTTTTAAGAGAAAGCAAGTAAATGAAAAGAATATTAAATATTATAAGGCTCTTTCTAGCAAATAAATATGTGTTTAGTAGCAATTCTGTATCAGGTCGTCATGTCTCCAGGAGACAATCTGATAAAGAGACATGGCTAGGAGATAATGTTCTCTGAAAGCATTTAAGTATTTACTCAGACCAGACAGCACTTGCTTGAAGTACAGGCTGCTCTATGCATCTTAACATGGATAACCTTTCTTTTAGGTTAATTGAAGTCTGTAATTATGGCTGTCAGTCTGGAACATTTGTTCCTATTAGGAGGGAAAAACTCCAATAGTTGAACATGCACACAGTTTTTGTGTGTTATTATTAAGTTATTAGGTTTTAGGGGTTATTGGGGTGTGTTTGTTTTTACATTTGGGGCTTTCAATATTGAACATGCACACAGTTTTTGTGTGTTATTATTGTTATTAGGTTTTAGGGGTTATTGGGGTGTGTTTGTTTTTACATTTGGGGCTTTCAATATTGAACATGCACACAGTTTTTGTGTGTTATTATTGTTATTAGGTTTTAGGGGTTATTGGGGTGTGTTTGTTTTTACATTTGGGGCTTTCAATAAGACAAAAAAAATTGTAAGATGTGACATTGGCTCAAATGGATGTAACAAGAAACAACTGTATAAAAGATCAACCTCCTAAATACTGCATACGTGTAACACAAAAGCTGGAACTAGACAATTAATAAAAAAGCTGTTGCACGTAAAATGTGTGAATAATAACTTTTTAATATAGTAATGCTTTCTGTAATGTATTTGTCAATGGTCTCACAGATAAATACAAAAAAGAAAGAGTAGTGAACTATATTAAAAATGTAGAGTGCAAATAGCTATGCTACAGCAGTTACACTTGGAAGAACTGAACATGTGAATTTGATAAAGAAAGGTTTTCAGGATGGTTATTCAGTGGAAAACCTGGGGAAAAGGAAAACATGAGTACTTATAGTATTTGCAAGAGGAGCTCCAGTAGTGACAGACAAATATAACAAGACAATAATGGTAGATTTGTAGAACTAAGGGACTACTGTCAAGGGATAATAATTACACTGGACCGTATTTATATTTCACCTAAAACTGCTATAATGGAGCTTAAGAAGATTCGGGGAGAAATAATCAGCTTTCAGCAAGGATTATTACTGATAGTTGGGGACTGGAATTTGATGTACAACAGTGAAGATGTGTCTGGGGGGCACAGAAGGGAAAATATAACAAAGGTGTGTAGATCTTTGAAAACAATTAGAAAATATTTGGGCAGGGAAGATGTGAATTCAATACTATGAGTTCGGAATTAATTTACATATTATTCCCTAAGATACAAAAACTGGTCTAGGCTAGACAGTTTACATTTCACGGGACCATGTGCATTTAAATTGAAGGTCTTGATACACACCCAATAACTATTTCACATCATGTGCCAATAATAACTAAAATAAAAACACAGGGTAATGAAATAAAAATGAGACACTGGCACATTCCTCCTATCTGTTGAAAAGAGAGGAATTTAAGGACTGGGTAGTGGAAATTATTAAGGAGCTATTAGAAAAGATAGAAATGTATTCTGAAAATATAGCTAGGGAGTAGGATAAAATTAAAGTGGAGTTTTAAAATAGGATAGAAATAAAAGAAAAGGAGATATGATTAAGAACTAACAAGAATTATTTACAGGGACTGACAAATGTTAAATTATTGCAAAATAGGGGGATGGGGGGAATCAGGCAGAACAAGAAGAGGAGCAGCTACAGAATGCTAAACAGGAAATAAGGGATTACCTTGATAATATGCATGAGTTCAGAAAGATTGCTGTTAAGCAACTTGTTTTTTGATAATAACTCCAGAGTACAAAAACATTTAGCACAATGACCCCGGCAAAAGAAAACAGAGGGCTGTTGTCAAGCTTAGGGATCCTATAACAAGGAAAATAAGAGACTCTGTAGAAGTATTAGAAGTATTTTGGAGATTCCATGAAAGTCTGTGTAAAGCAGAGAAATATGGAAATCAGAAAAAGGTAGAAATGGAAATGTTTATGTAAATATGCCAAGGTTAGATGTAGAGGAGGCTCAATTACTAACAGTTAGGATAGGAGGAGATGAGATACAAATGATGATGTATAACCATTCTTGCAGGAAAGTCCCCAGGAATAGATGGTATTCCTGTAGAAATTTGAAAGCTAGGAAGGAAAAACTGATAAAGATCTGGAAGGATTTAACAGTATTTTAAGGGAAGGAGAAGTACGAATATCCTGGAAAAAAATGATGGTGTCTGTAATACCTAAAGAGGGTAAAGATCCACCAGATCCAGCTTCATACTATCCCATTTTAATACTAAACCATGATTATAGAGTGTTTACATCTATAATGGCTAAAATAATAGCAAACGTGATGCTCAAATTGATAGATCTGGATGAATGTAGTTTTGTGGAAGGGAGGCAAACATTTAACAACATTAACAGAACATTGATGATCAAAGGGAAGAAGAATGTAAGAAAGTACCACTGTTGTTTGTGGGTCTTGATACAGAGAAAGCATTTGACAGAGTAAGATGGGACTTTATGAGCAGGGCAATTGAAGCATTTGCATTCCCTGATAAAATTATAAGGTTGATTAGGAGGATATATGAGGGATTGGAGGTGAAAATTAAAGTGGGTAGATTCCTCTCTGATAATTTCTGCTTGATCAGAGGAACCAGGAAGGGGTATCCTCTCTCTCCTTTGTTATTTGCATTACATTTATAATGATTGGCAAAGAAAATAAGGGACTCAGAAATTCAAGGATATAATTGGTATGGTAGTCAAGAAAAGCTGGCTTTATTTCCAGATTATATTATTTTATGCCTGATAAAAACAGAAAAGTACATTACAGTATTGTGGAACATTTTCAGACAGTTTCACATCTTTTTGAGATACAAAATGAATGAAGATAAAGCTCACACATGAATTGGTTCAGCAATATCCATATTTATGGAGACATGATAAAATGAAGTACATTAGAGAGTCGATTATCCGAACTAATTGGGACCTGGGGTACTTCGGATAATCAAACATATAATTGAACTAGATAAAAAACTTCTAAAAATGTTTTTGATGAACATTAAGCAAGAAAACTAAAACAAATTTACTGTAAGTACAAAACGGTACCGTATATTATTATAGTACAAGCTCAAAAAACATGCGCAAGCAAATACATTTAACATTTACATATTCAGACTTTATGATTTTTCCTACCCAAAACCTTTGGAAGGCTGTGCTTGGATAATTGACATTTTGGGTGATCGACGTTCGGATAATTGACTCTCTACTGTATTAAGGAATATGGATTAAACATAATTCTGGTGTGGCAGCTACGGATATGTGGGAAGAGACTAAAAAGTTAATACAAAAACTGGAAAATTGGAAGCTCTGTTATATGGATATGGATAGCAAGATACAACCAGTTAAAACATTTTAGTCCCTTTAATCTTATACACAGGTCATACTTTTTTTCAATCAGAGTAGAAGTTGTGGATAGCAATTAATAAAGAGCTGAAAGATTTTATCTGGGAGTGGGGAAGACGGCAAGAGCCAAGTGGGATAGGTTGATCGTTCCAGTAGAACAAGGCAGATTGGGATTACCCAATTTGAAGGGTTATTTCAGAGCTACACAGTTAAGGCTCTTATACATAGTACAAGGGGAAACCTATAATTCAAAGTCGAAAGTGATAATGATGAAACAGGTGAAGCTCAAGAAACAAGGAGAGGCTGAGATTTTGGATGCAGACCTTTAAGGAGAATAACAATTATTATACAGAATATTATATTCATAAAGTAGTAGAAACTATTCTAAGAACTAAGCCAACAGGGGAATGGAGAAAGATTATGCTGATAGGGATGACTGCAATTAGATAATTAGACAATAGGCAAGATGGGGCTGGAATTTATTGGAAAAAAAACTGGCAAAGGAACCAAGGTATTGGGGAAAAAACAACTAGAAAGGGAAAGGTAGTACAATGAGAAGATGCCAAGAATTCATTCAGACTGCAGGTTAAAGATTTATTTCCCTATCAAGGATGGATATCAGAGTATAGACAAAGAGAAAAAATGGGGGGGGGTCCTAAAAGAAAGACCAGCACTGGTAGAGTTTTTAGTAGAATCTAGAACAGAAGCTGCTGTTAGAAAAGGAATAATAAGTACAGCATATAAAATATTGCATGATATCTATAAGACTCAATCAGAGGAGGTTAGAATTGGTTAGAGGTTAAGTTACTTCTGTGTCTCAAGTGGCTACCCACTCTTTGAAGTGTCCTTATGGTTCAGCATCATGATGTCACTTCTGGCAAGGTTCTGGTAGACAGAATTTTAAAAAGCAATGACAGGGAGGCTCCAAGAAGAAAGGAACAGCCCTCCGGAATAAAGGACAGTCTAACAAGTTTGAATGATTATCTTCAAACTCACCCCCCAACACACACACACACCTTTCCAACTAACAAATCTTTAATCCTTCCCCAAAATCTGAACTTCCATTTTCTCTCTTTGGAAACAGACAGTCTCAGACAAACTGGTTCAAAAGTGATTCATAATGGATACGTGTGGCAGTGGGAATCTCTTCTTCACTCTCGAGGGATTCCTCCTCATCTACCAGATCAAAATTCTCTTTCCCTCGTATAATACAGCATCTGCTGACTCAGGGTTCATTGAAGTGGTCTCTTCTCCTCTTCTGTTAGGAGGCTTTTATTCAAGAAATAAATCCATGTATCTAAGGCTACTACAGCAGTGACCATTCAAACATTTACTGTTATGGTAAGTTAACTTACACAACTGTAGTTATTTTTTTCACCAGGTGGATTACTTTAGGATAGTCAAAACAAGGCATCATTACAAGATTACTTTGCCCAGCCCCTTAAGCATATAATATAGAGGCAGTTTGTCACTGGTAAATTAAGCTCTAAAACTGTGTCCATTTAGCTCCATAGGTGGACATGACACATAATTCAGAATTGATTCACTTTAGTTAGATGTTTTAGATGTTCATCTTTAGCCCATGCAGGAAGCTACCTTAATTTGGCCGGGTGAGTGTTTTTATGATTTACTTGTTTTGGCTATTTTCAGGACACTTTGAGTATATAGAATTGCCTGCAAATATTCTGACTCTTTATATACCAAACTCTGCAGTGGTAAGCCTGGAAACTTATTTAACTGATGAGGTATGCTGGCAGTATTGCCTGATAGCTTTGGGTTTGTGGCAGCAGGATGATTTGCTTTGATGATACATTGATTTGGGCAGTGTGACATCCTTTTCATTTAATCTGAAGCAGTGAGGATTATTGTAACTGGTTTACTCGGGAGGCAGGAGAGAGCAGGTGTGCAGCAGTATTCATTGACAGTTAAGGGCCTCAGGCAGGTAGATTGCAGACTATAAGTAAAGGGTAGTTTGGTCACCCTTCCCCAGCTACGTTCTCAACTGGGGTGCCTTCAGTCTGTCCTTCCTGCATTCATATGGGTTTCCTCCAGGTGCTGCAGTTTCCTCCTACATTCCATAAACATGCAGTAGGTGGATTGGACCCTCTAAATTGGCCCTAGGTGTGAGTGTGTGCCTTAAAATGTGTGTGGTGTACCCTCTGAAGAGGGGTGGGCCTTGGGCTAGCAACCTGAGCCTGTAAAATCCATAACTGCTACAGAAACAGAAAGGTGCTCTTTGCCCAATGTACCACATGGTGCGTAAATGGGAAAGGAAGAGAGAGAGATTGGTCACCCTATAATCAAATATATTTGTAGCTAATGTGCCCCAATCCCCAAACACTGACAGTATGTTTATTTTTCTTATTAACATAGTTATTTTATTTTAGCAATAGAGTGAATTCCTTTGGTCACTGGTTCAGGCATCTTTTCCATGTGAAATTAACAGCAAGGTTCTGCAAACATATAAACTCTGTGACCCAAATGCAGTATGGAGTTTTTAAAAATGGAAGTATTTACAAAAAATGGCAACTTACAGATGGTATACCATAATGGAAGTTATTCAGAAGAAATGGTGGTACAAGCCAGGAGAATAAATGATTATAAAATCTCTTAAGCAGTACAGTACAGTACATAACTTACTGTTCAGTTTCTGTGGTATTAGTTAAGAATGTAAGGAAATATTGATTAAATGGTACGTAGGTAGAGAAATGTGAGCATGAGTGCAAGGGACATAGATAACAAAATGGGGTAAGACAGGTAGGGTATGTTCTAGGATACATTTGTTAAGTAGAAGTGCAACAATGGAATGAGAGAGTGGAGGATAAATAAAACAGTATTTTTAGATGACTGTGAATCATAGGAATGCTTGTTTCAGCAATGGATTGAATTTAAGGATTAGCCTGAAGGTATGTAGATGCGCACATTCTTGGATTCTCCCTTCATAGTTTCATAGTTTAGTACTAGGCTATCTGCCCTGGGGCATTTGTAAGCCTAGCCATAGTGATGTGGCTTTTGCCACCCCATGAAATGGTACAAAAATGTACAGAATAAATTTAGAATACTGTGCCTCTGTCTAGTAGTGACACAATGAAGGTCCCCTTATATAATAGAATTAGTTTACTGTGCCCCTGTCTAGCAGTGACACAGATGTGACCCGTGGGGTAAACTTAAGATCTCCCATCCACTCCTCAAGATTTCTCTTGAAGAGAGTCAGTGAGGGGCTCTGCCTAATATGAACTGGGATCTTGTTCCTTGGAAAATGAGTTCCAGCTACCAGAGCTGAGGGATAACAACAGTAAGACCTTGGCACCTATAAAATTCTTAATGCTTCAAGTAGCAACTGATCCTAGGAGTGTAGGCTTGCAGTATTTGTATAGTGTGTCTGATAGTAAGCTCTGCAATCTACCCTCATGGTTTTGAGTGCAGACCTTTATGGGGTCTGTTAAATGAGGCATTTGTAGTTTGAATAAATGTTGCTCAATTTTAGGAAGGTAAAGGGTGCACAGTGGGGAATTAAATTAGACATCATTACACAAATGTTGCCTGAAGGTTGTTACAAACATCTCATTGTTTAAGGTCAAATCATGGTGATACTCACCAGCTCTGCTGAGTGTATCTGCAAGCCATGGTTATTTCTTAGGAAATGAGCTTCTAAGAATAATGTATTTGGTGAATAAGTAGAGGTTTATCTTTTACGTTGTTTTTGTAAACCTTTCAAGAGTGGATTCTTCCATTTTTGTTTGTGCAGTATATGCTGGTAGTTGCCTTATCTGTGAACTATTGAAGCTTATTTCTTGGAAATAGAATGCAGAACTACAGGCACAGATACAGAGGATTTAGATTTTGTAGCAGTTTGTAGAAATGAAGATTCACAATGGGTCACAGTCTAGTGAGATGTAACTATAAATGTCTGAGCAGCCAAGAAGATTGACAAATTGTTTTAGAATCATTGAAACAAGAGGTTTCCTTGGCACGTCTAGTAGACTAAAATTTTGAAGAAAGAAAAGGTCACTCCTGCTAGAATGGATGTGATTCTTTTTGACTAGCCAGTGAGGCTTGCAGTTTTGCACTGGTGGGGCAAACTAATAAATCATTAGAAAAAGATGATACTTACGTTTGTGATGACATGAGTAACTATTGCAGCACCCCTACGGTATCATCCCTCCTGGTAAGACCCGACCATAAAGCAGTCACTTTCGAAGTCACCATCTCCCCTGACACCCCTCTAGCTAGGGTCAAACAAAAAACTTCTCCAAAGCTGATTACAACCTCCTGAGGGATGGTATAAACAGCTTCACATCCCCCTCCCCCACTGTAGGAACTCACATCTACTAGAGACAGTCATAAGGCCTTCTTCAAATATGTCCGCAATCTCAAAGGAAGCACCCAGATCTGTTCAGAACTGGTGGTCAAGGACACCACATACACAAATGCTGTAGATATAGCCAATCTACTGGCTGCCAGATTCAGCAAAAACTTCTCCCCTCTCTCCCCCATCAGTAAATCAGGACATCCCCAGTACTTGCTCCCCACCCCTTATCTCTAGGGAACAGGTCATCACTGCCCTCTCAAAGGCAAAAAATACAGCCTCCATGGGGCCCGATAACATCCCAGGCTGCATCCTACATGAACCCAGGCATGAACTTGCAGCACTATTAAGCACCCTATTCAACCAAAGCCTGAGTACAGGCTTTGTCCCAGCCAAGTGGAGGACAGCCACTTTCATTCCTTTGCACAAAGGTGGAGCGTCCACTGATCCAGGAAATTATAGACCCATCAGTCTAACTAGCCTAATCTGCAAGACCATGGAATGGATTATCATGGACCTATTAACAGGGACATTGGCAACCTCCAAACACTCGACCCCACACAGTTTGGCTTTGTCAAGGGGAGGTCATGTCTGTTAAATCTGGTCGACTTATTTGAGACAGTCACCAAAGCCATGGATGAGGGGAAGACAGTGCATACCACCTACCTTGACCTGGCCAAAGCCTTTGACACTATTCCCCACTCGGGCATAGTAGATAAGCTCTCTCAGCTAGGCATCAATCCATATGTTACCAGATGGGTAGCAAACTGGCTGACTGATAGAACCCACCTAATCAAAATAGTGTAGCCACCTCAAGCAGTAGACCTGTAATGAGCGGCATACCCCAGGGATCAGTCTTGGGGCCTCTGTTATTTGGGATATACTTCTCTGAGGTGCAGGCCAAAACCAGTTGGCTATGGCTGACCATGTTTGCAGATGACTGCAAGCTGGGCGCAGTCATCAATTCCCCAAGTGATGTGGACGTACTCCAAGAGGGTCTCACCCAAACAAATGACTGGTGCCAGAAACATGGCCTCAAGCTGAATGCCAAAAATGCATCATCATCCCCTTTTGGGAGAGTGATATCCCCACATATTATCACATTCATAACACTGTCCTAAGTACACAATCAGTAGCAAGGGATTTGGGCACCCAGGTTGATAGCAACCTGACTTTTGACCGCCATGTTGCTTCCATTGTACGGAAAGCTATTTATATGGCCCACATTATAAGTAAGGGTATTTTATCCAGGGACAAAGAGATCATAACATCCCTGTATTCTTCCATTATTAGGCCAGTTATTGAGTACATTGCCCCCTTTGGCATGTACTTGCAAAGCACATGCAGCAGCTGGAGAGACCACAGAGATTCCTCACCAGGAGAATCCAGGGCATCAAACACCTACCCTACACAGATAGCCTAAACACCCTGTCCCTCTACTCAGTTTCATATAGACTCCTCAGAGGTGAACTCTCTCTGGCATACAAAGCAATCTCAGACCCCGCCTTGATGGGACTGCTGCATATCCACATGCCAAGCTCCACTCGAGCAACTCGTATGCATGACCTCGACCTGCTCCATACCGCTCAACTGTACAGATTTTTGCAGAATGTCCAGATTTTTGCCTCACATTTTTGGTATGTTTTCATAAAACTGGTTTTCTGGCAAATTAGTGGCAAGTTATTAAAGACGGATGTTAGAATGTAACGACAGGCATTTGAGTTTCAGACTTCGTACCCTTCAGAAAATTTATGCTAATGCAAAACCCGTTATTCTATCAACTTTCTAGGTTTGTTAGAGCAGTATTTAAAAAGTGTCCCTATTTTGGGGCCATTGTCCCACTTTTCTTAATGGCTTTGTCCAGATTTCTTGCTCTAAGACGTTGAGAGGTATGACCTGGTCTATGATATCAATAGGACTTGTTGGCGCAACCTGGATAACTGGATGGGAAACAGAAAATACACCCCTGGGATTCCACCTGTGTCCCTGCTGGACAGGGGCTGTGGGTGCTGACTTGTCTAAACATGGGCTAAACTCTTGGCTAGGCTTATAAGGGTCTCAGGGCCAATAGCCTAGTAAGCTCCCATGATCCTATAATTGAAATGGTAATCACATTGTTTTATATATCCATTGAGTTATTATCCTTCTATGGCCTGATTCATTTCTTTATATTTTACCCCATTTGTTAAACCTGATCACATACAATTCTACTAAACATATGTGAAAGCTTCTTAGGACAATGATGCTCAAATAATTTTACATAATCAGAATTTCCCATTATATTTTAGCTATGAAGAAGCAACAGCATTCTAATACATTCAAAAATCGGCAAATACTAAAATGGACATATGATAAAACAGAGATAATTACATACAAATCACTAACCATGTGCTCTGAACAAGTCTCAGTACTAGGAAGAAAGTAATTGCTAATCTACATAGTATTAGAAATAACACAGTTAAAACTGCAAATGAGACTGGTGTGTCTGTGATCATGAAAACAAGCAACTGCCTACAGGTGGGTTAAAGATGGAGGTTCTAGACAGTAACTAGTGTAGATAACTCACAGATTAGGATTGTTCTAGAACAACACACACACATACACACAGCTAAGCCAATGCCAGCAAAAATCTGCATGGTTCCAGAAACACGCAAACATGGAAACTCCAGAAGTTCCAGTTACTATCAGGCACACCCTTCATAATAAAAACATAACAGCAGCCTAAAAATGGTGTGGTACGCTAAAGTAGTTTCTTGCCTTCATTGACCTCGGAGACTGGACTTTGTTTTTTCTTTTATTTGTGCTAGCTTGGTTTTACGCCTTTGGATTCTTTTGTGCTTGTGTTTGTTGACGTATTTTCCGATGGCCAAGGCAGCAGCGGATCCACTTATGGAGTTATCCATACACTCCACACCTTCAACCAGAGATGCCAGAATTCTACAAATTTTACTGACTACTATGACTGATATTCAGAAATCACTAAAGGTGTTAGTTTCTAAGCATCAAGGTGGGTCAACTGCATCTACCTGTTTCAGGTCTGATGAAGAACAAAGAACTGTTATAGATCTGAACATCCGTAAACCTACCTTTGGCGACTTGAATCAAGTAAACCAGGGAACTGGGCAAGTGTTTTATAACAATATTCGGTCTGTTTTGGAGACCAAATATTACCCGTTTGTAAAAGCTGATTATAGGGTCACCAGGGCTAAAATGGAGGAATATCATGGCAAGTGTGAGATTTTGGGCAAACTGTTAAAGAAATACAGGTCTCTTGACTTGGAGAATCGTTATTTCAAAAGATGTATAGAATTGCAAATTGTTCCCAAAGGACTGAGATTTTTTTTAAGTGTCCCAACGGAGTGACCGTCAATAACTCTTTTTTTGGTACGTTGGCTGCCTTTTTTAATAATGCTGGGTTACAATTGCTTAAAGTCTTTATAGAGAATAATCAAAAAAGAATGTCGGAGCTGAAGGAGAAAATTTTAAAGGTGGATGGTGAGGTGAATATTGGCAGACTTCAATCATGATGACGCTTATGAACAACCTTTTAAGGAGGTAGAACAACATGAGAACGAGATTGTTCGTAAATTTAATAAACTGTTACGGGATGTCTCTGCCTATGAAAATAACACCGCGTATGAAAATTTTGAACCTGTACAACAGTGTAATCATAAGAAAACCAAGGAAGTATTAACCAAGGGGAAGTACAATCAACCTCAGACTACCTTTAGTAAAACCAAATCCTCCATCAGAAGTGATAGCCAATCCAGACCCTCCGCTCCATTGACAAAGTTTTTTATGAATAAAGTTAGTCGGCAGCTGATTTCTAATGAAAGACAGGAAGTGCCTTCTCTGACGACTGAAGACTTCGATAATAACAACTAACTTGAACAAATGGTGAATGGAGCTAGACCCAAGTCTTTTTTAATGAAGAAAGATGGAAAGAATATGAGATCCAGGACTATGAGAAACAGGGGTCGGACAACCTCCAATTCATCATTAGATGAACAATGAGGTATCAAATGGACACTTTTGACATTTTAAATGTATCTGGTCTTAATTTAATGCAAAATGAAGTGCATATTTTGAAGTATGGTTTAAATTTTGTAACTACTAGGAGGGCAGAATTCACCAGAATGGTTATTGATGTAAAAAAAATATACACGTAATTTGAATCTTCAGTATTTGTTGAAACGTGTTAGAAATACCAGTGACGTGTACATTAAGCCCTCTTCCTTCACCCCAGTGTTGAATCACACTATAGGGGTGTTCAAAGAAATTTGCTTGCAGGAATTGTCTGAATATTTAAACAATAAAAGAAGGAGATGGGTAGACACTCTAACACCTGATGAGCGTAAAGCTCTAGGTGAACTAAAGAAAAGGTCACATCTTAGGTTTATAAAGAGTGACATGGGTAGCAATATTGTAATTATGAAAACAACAATATAATGAGAGCATGTTAAAGCTGATAAATAATATAGAGGAATATGAGAGAGTCTATTTACATGACATTTTTTGTTGTTATCAGCGTATATATTCCTTTTTGTATGATGCACTTATGAATGGTGAAATGGATTTGAAAATGTATCAATTTTGTGTTGTTGAAAAGCCAGAGGTTGGGGTCCTATTTAGGATACCTAAGGTCCATAAGGACCTGGTAAAGCCTCCATTTAGACCGATTGTTTCCTCTCCGCATTCTATAACCGAGGGAATAGCCCTGGTGATAGATGCTTTTTTAAATCCCTTGGTACAAAAGTTAACATCGTATGTAAAAGATTCATGGGACTTTTTAAGTAAACTGAGAGATTTTTTTCAGGTGTTCCAGTTTGAAATAACAAAGCAAACTATGTTCACCATTGATGTGATATCTTTATTCACTAGTATTCCTCATATTCAGGGGGTGGAAGCTGTTAGATAATTTCTTTCTTATTATTCAGACATGAACGCAGGAATGGTTACTTTAATATGAAATCTTATAGAAATAGTGTTAAATAATAATTTTTTCTTGTTTAATTGGGTTTACTATAAACAAAAAAAGGGAGTTGCCATGGGGTCACCAGCACCTCCGGCTTATGCAAATATAGTCATGGCATGGTGGGAAACCACATTACTGATGAAATTAAAGGATCAGTATAAAATAATTTTTTATTCCAGGTTTGTAGGCAATCTGTTTTTTATTATTGAAGGTACAGAAGTAACCGTTAATAACCTTTTGGTTGAAATAAATAATCTATCTTTTTTTTAAAGTTTGTGTTGGGGGGGTAGTGATTGTAAAATTGTTTTCTAGATGTGTCCCTGAGATGGGACGAGAATGAAAAGATGTTACATAGTCGAATATATCGTAAATGTACTTTTACAAATGGGTATTTATACCATAAGAGCAACCATCCGGGTCATACTAAGAAAAATATATCTAAAGGGCAGTACATTAGAGCGTGTCAGATGACTACTGAATATTCAGAGCTGTTGGATGAGTTAGAGTTAATTACTGATATGTTTTCCAACATGGGGATACAACAGGGAGTACTTGAAAAATCTATGTCAAGAAATTTTGGGTAAGAGGGAGAGTATGTACCCCCTTCTATTAAGGGTTCCCTTGATTGTTAATTCCAACAAGAAACAAGGGAAGGGTAATCATGGTACTGTTTGTACCTTGGATATGACAGTGGATAGTTGGGGCATTAGTAACATTATACAAAATAATTGGAAAATTTTGGAAGGTACTGTGGAGTTAGTTAAGGCAATATGTGTTAAATCAAAGTTTTGTTTATAGGAACAATTTCAGTATCAAGAAACTGTTAGAAAGAGATCATACTGTTTGTTCTACTGTTATCCAATACTCACACAAACGGGGATGCATAAATGCAGGCAATGTAACTTTTGCAGATATATTTCTGAAGGACCCTACATATTGCTGGATCATATTAAACAAACTTTTGAGGTTCCTGGATATGTTAATTGTAAGATCAAGGGGGAGTTTATATTAGCTTTTATAGTGGGTGTCTGGCATTTTATATAGGCATGACCACATGTACCCTTAGAGAACGTATAAGGGAACATGTATATAGTATTAAGGTAAAAGACTCTAGGAATGTTTTGTTCAAACACTCCTCATAACGTGACAAATATAAAAAAATGTTATTTTCTATTTCAGAATTTGGGAATGTTGATCTGAGGGGTGGGGATTTTAAAAGTTATTTGCAACAGAGGGAAATTCTGTGGCAAGTTAAACTTGGTGTCGACAAAAAGCCTGGGTTAAATGAAACTATAAATATTAAATGTTTTTTAAAATATAGGAAATTGAGTTTAAATAAGGGTGCATATTTAAATCCTTGTTAGATTTTGATGTTATTGAGATTTTTCTAGTGCTTATTGACCTTTTACCAATAGGAAATTATTTCTTTAAAGTATTTTATTATTTTATTGTTTAATTGGTTTAGTTGTTAATTAATGTTTATATTTAAGGAATGAGTAGGATGGATTTTATGTATTCTGATGAAGTCTTTTGGACAAAAGCGTTCAATAAAGTGTGGTACGCTAAAGTAGTTTCTTGCCTTCATTGACCTTCGAGACTGGACTTTACATTGTTTTATACATCCATTTATACATCCATTGAGTTATTATCCATCTATGGCCTGATTCATTTCTTTATATTCTAATACATTCTAAAATCGGCAAATACTAAAATGGACATATGATAAAACAGAGATAATTACATACAAATCACTAACCATGTGCCCTGAACAAGTCTCAGTACTGGAAAGAAGGTAATTGCTAATCTACATAGTATTAGAAATAACACAGTTAAAACTGCAAATGAGACTGGTGTGTCTGTGATCATGAAAACAAGCAACTGCCTACAGGTAGGTTAAAGATGGAGGTTCTAGACAGTAACTAGTGCAGATAACTCACAGATTAGGATTGTTCCAGAACAACACACACACACACACACACACACACACACACACACACACACACACACACACACACACACCCACCCACACACACAGCTAAGCCAATGCCATTAAAAATCTGCATGGTTCCAGAAACACACAAACATGGAAACTCCAGAAGGCCAGTTACTATCAGACACACCCTTCATAATAAAAACATAGCAGCCTAAAAATGGCTACACTAAGAAGACACATGCAAGAAATATACAATTAATGTGATAACCAGATGTACAACATTGTCATTTTTAACATTTTTTTACCTTACAATATGGGCAAACAGGCATAAGAATGTTACTAGAGCATGCAGACCTTTTTGAGACAGAGGTAAAGGATCTGTCATCACAATATAGTCAACTATTACATGCACATTGCTAATATATTCATGATACTGGCAGTGGAAGAAGAAAAAATTTCATTGATACTTTCAGTTAATTTCACACCTCCATATGAATTATTCGATGGCTGTGTCTGGCTTTTCCGAATACTTAAGACAAAATAGAAAATGGAATGTTGTACAGATCTATATATAGTAAAGATGCCATTATCTGCAGTTATCTTTAAAGGTCAAGTTAGCATTCATCACACTTTAAAACTGACATAAAACAGATTCTGACAATTTTCTACAGTTGTATCTGCTGAGGGTGGTAAAGCATCTCAGCACTTTTAATGAAATATGATCCCTTCCCAGTATCACTGTCAGAAGTAGCCAGTTTGCTTAAAAATTCTGAATGCACACCTGCAGCAGTAAAAATCACGTTGAATAATATGGGTTACAGCCACTACTCCACCACAGTCTCTTAACAAACTGGTCTTCAAACTTTAAACTGTGTTGAAATGCAAATTTCTTTTTGAAGACTAGCTTAATGATAAAGGTTCACATAAGCTCAGGACTGCAAATCATGTGCATTTCTTTTCTGAAACATTTTTTGCTAGAATGATGAAACATTTGAAATAAAAAGCTCATATTTATTTTTTGCAGCAATCTTATAAGGAGTTATTTATTTTTCTTTACTTCTTTGGTGTCTTAGTAAGTGGGCTGACTTAAGTGGACCATTTCTAGCTGTGGCCTAAAATGAAAACAAAATGCAAAGAGAAGGTAAAAAGGTAGACAGTATGTAATACAGGCAGCCCTACACAATAATAATGAATTTTAAACAGAGAGTTTAAAAGCTACATAGTATGTTTGAGCTGGATCTGTTCTTCATTAATGTAACAGTAGATGTGAAGTTGTTCAATCTCGCCGTTTGTTCTTACATGTGGGTACGGAGCCGATCCATTGGCTCCGAGCCGGCCGCTTTCCAAGCTCAAGATCTCTGAGTAGCTTGAGGCACAGTCCCTATCCCATGTTGCTCTCTGACTAACCTCAGATCTAGTTTGCTGCTGCAATGGATCGCAAGTTCTCCAGAGAGCTCGGGCCAGTATAATTCTTTTTTTCTGTCTTTTGACAATTTGTACTGCTATATTTCGTGGAGTTTATATTCTAATTGATAGGGCTGTGTCCCTCTTGTTGTGTGGATTTTAGCTGTGTTTGTGTTGTTGGAGCGGTTGCTCTAGGGCCTTGCCCTCTTTTTCATTTAAGCACTTCTCTGCTTCACTCATATAGTTGAGCAGGGCTCTGTCAACTTGATTTCCCTATCCCTTATACTTAGTCTTTAGATAGTGTGCTTTTTGCTATAAATACTTAGATAACTATATCCCTTATATTTAGTCTTGGGTTAGTGTGCTTTTGCTATAAATATTTAGAACTTCTTATAGTACCGTTTTTGTGTCGTATTATCAGGGATCTGATAACTGTGTGCTGCTTAATATGTCTGATCAAAAAGAGAGACAGAAGTCAGGTTTCAAGACGTGTGACTGTGGGCAGAAAATGTCCATTACAGACAATCATGTGTCCTGTGTATATTGCCTAAGACCTCTGCAGTTACAGGAGGATTGTTCTATCTGCCACTCTTTTAGTGGCAGAGTATTGCTTAAAAGGAGGAGAAAGCTAATGGATAGAGGACTGTTGAAACCTGAATTTCAGGAAGCCTTGGATAAGACTGACCAGACCTCCAAGTCTTCGAAAGGGTTGAAGTCTTCAGGAGTGTCCTCGGAACCCAGGCCCTCGGTTCCGAGCACCTCTGTTAAGGTGCGATCGCCGGTTCCTAAGTCATCGGAGCCGTGCACCGAACCAATGTTTTGGAGCCAAACCTCTGAGCTGGAGCTGGTGTCAGAGGTGTTTAAGTCTCCAATTCTTAGATCTGTGGCTTCTTCGGTCCCTTCGACCCGTTCTTCTAGGACCCTTTCAGACGTCGATGCGGATCGTGTGGTGTAGAGGTTTTTGGAGAACCCGGCATTGGCCAAATTACTTTCGGTTTCGTCTCAACTGGGTTCGATTCCTACTACCGTCCCTTTGCCTGTGACTACTCCTCTGACCTTACCTAGGCCTTCGGAGCTGGAGGCAGAAGATCTGATGGTTGTGGAACCCGTGGAGCCAAGTCCTGCCCCAGTGACTTTGGCTCCATCGACCCTGATCTCTTCGGTGCTGTTCGAAGAGTCTCGGAGCCGACACTCTCTCGTTGGTTCCGGGGGGAGAGTCAAACTGACGTGTCAGTTCTGACCCTTCCTCTCGGGGCCTTGGCTCATCCTCGGGTTCGGAGCCCTTGGTCTCGGCACCGGGGAAGCCGCCTTCTTCCTCGGAACAGGCGGGGTACTTGGGTCGAGACTCCAGTACCTTCGATGCCATGAGGAGGGTAATGTCTGCCAAGACTCTCACTTCCTCAGGTCTTTCCTCTTCCTCCCCTAAAATACCACGTTCTGCCTCTACAACACAGGTTCCTACTAAGAGTCGAGACCCAGAGCCTCAGGTAACCCCTTTGGGTGAACCCTGCTCTACTGAGACCTCACCAGATGCTCCCACTGTTGAGGTCCCCAGAAAGAGACTTTGCAAGAGGAGGCATTTGGAGTCCCCTCATTAATCCTTGACATCAGACACAGACTTAGAGGAATCAGAAGGGTCCCCACAGTCCCCCTCGGAGGATGTCTCCTTTGCAGACATCCTGGAAATATTGAAACAGAGGGGTGACTGGCAGTCCATTACTCCTACTGAAGATAAGTCGGTGCTCCTGAAGGCCTTCAGGTCTCAACCTTCCACCTCCTGGGTTACTCCGCCCTTTGACGAACTGATGGATCTGGTTGCTTGAAGGGCGTGGGAGTCCCCTGATTCCATGGAACCAGTCTCTCGGTGGCACAATAAGTTCATCACTTCTCCTCAAGACAAATTTTACCTCAATAAAGGAGTTCCTGTTGATGCCATGGTGGTGGCGGTGGCCACCAAGAAAGAGATGTCAGAGACCTCTTCTACTGTCCATCCTCCTAATAGAGATTCTAGGACTATGGACAGATATGAGAAACGCATTTTTAGTTCTGCGACGTTTGCCACGAGATCGCTTAACTACCTAACCCATTTTACCCGTCTTCAACGAGATCTCCTCCAGGAACTTGGAGATAATTTAAAGGGTAACACAGATGAAGCTGTTTCTGAGAAGGTGACGGCTCAGCTTTCTACCCTTAATTCCATTGTCAGCTCGTCCATGCGGCTCATTTCCTATGCAGCTGATGAGTCGAGTCGAGCAGCAGGTTCAGCGATAGCTCTGTGGAGACAGTCCTGGATGCACTTATGCTCCTTTGCAGAAACCTTCAAGTTTTCCTTTGTCAACACCCCATTTGATGGCTCTACTTTCTTTGGGCCCCAAGTCAAGGAGACTCTCACTAGATGTGAGCAGAATGGAAAGACTCTATCTGCCGTAGGAGTCCATTTTTCCACCCCTACCAGACCGTACCCCAAAGGGCAGAAAGGTGGAAAAATGTGGTTCCAGAAGTCTAAAGGAGCTTTCCAGAACACACATAGTGAACCCCCCTTCAGGGGCAGAGGAGAGGGCAATAACGGAAGATGCCACTTTGGCGGCAGAAGGGGTCCGCAAAACCAGGGCGACAGGGACCAGTTCTCTGGCAATCCTTATCAGCGCTCCTGAGAGGAGGCCCAACTGTCCTACTCTGGAGGCAGTTGGGGGTCGCTTGGCTTTGTTCCCAGACGCCTGGCTAGGAATTACATCAGATTCTTGGGTACAAAGCATAGTTACCAGGGGTTACATCATCCCTTTTTCAGAGCTCCCGCCAGTCAGAACAAGGATCCCAGATGTTCCACCCAGTCTGCGGAATCAAGCAGCTATAGAAATCCAAAAGCTGCTAGAAAAAAGAGTTACCCAGCCAGTCCAGGCGGACCAGATAGGATCCCAAACTTACTCCAGATTCTTTTTAGTTCCAAAGAAAACGGGGGACTGGAGGCCCATTTTAGACCTCAGCAAGCTAAACGCTTTTGTAAAGAAGGAAAAGTTCCAGATGGTCACGCTTCAGTCGGTACTCCCATTCCTGGGAATGGGCGATTTGATGTGCTCTTTAAATCGCAAGGATGCGTACTACCACATCAAAATGGCCAGACCTTCCAGAGATCATTTGCATTTCCGGCTGGGGGCCAGTCACTACCAATTTCGAGCACTGCCCTTTGGTCTTACCTCAGCCCCCAGAGTGTTCACCAAATGCATGGCAGTGGTTACGGCTCACCTGTGGCCTCAGGACACAATTGCGATCCAGACAGACAACATGTCGGTGGTCTGGTACATCAACAAACAGGGGGGAACCAAGTTTTATCCCTTATGCCTTGAGAATTTGGCAGTGGGCCGTATCCACTGGGTGCTTTCTGATAGCAATGCACATCCCGGGGAAATCCAATGTGATAGCGGACAAACTGAGTTGAGCAATTCTGTTGCCCCACGAGTGGTCCCTTAAAGAAGAAATGGCGGAAATGATTTTCCACAGATGGGGCCAACCTTGCTGCGACCTTTTTGCATCCCCGCTGAATGCCAAATGCAGAAGCTACTTTGCCCTGAATCCTCCTCCGGGGGCCAGCCCAAGGGATTCACTCGTACACGATTGGCCCTCGGGTCTCTTTTATGCCTTTCCTCCAGCCCCACTGATCCCCAGATTTTTACAGAAAGCAAAAAGCTCGGGAAGGACTGTTATTCTGATAGCCCCCTTTTGGCCTCGGCAGATATGGTTTCCCCTTCCTTTATCAATATCAAGTGGAAGAACCTTGGTTTCTGGACCCAGTGCCAGACCTTCTGACCCACTCATCAGGAGTTCTTTACTCCTCTCTTCAGTCCCTCAAACTGACAGCTTGGCTGCTCCACTTCCCAACCTAGCCAGGTCATATAATTTATCTTCCGCGGTGCAACATATTCTGGTCTCCTCTCATAAAGTCTCCACCAGAAAACTGTATAACAGCAAATGGAAATATTTTGTTTATTGGGCCTCTCAGCATGATATTGATCCCTATGTCGCTCCTATTGATAGTGTTCTGGAGTTTCTGACTATGCTTCTTCACGAAGGTGCAGCAGCAGCCACTGTAAGAGTTCAATTGACTGCAATATCCAATTTTCACCTGGGATTTGAAGGGTCTAATTTTATCTCGCACAGATTATGTAAAGCCTTTCTGAAAGGGACTCATCACCTTAGGCCACCTGCCAGACAACCAGTTGTCCCCTGGAATTCAAATTTAATATTATCTCAGCTTATGCTTCCCCCCTTTGAACCCGCATCTTCTTGTCCCTTGAAGTTCATTTCTTGGAAAACAATATTCTTGGTGGCTATTACCTCAGCTCGTAGAGTTCCGTAACTACAAGCTCTTTCTATCAGGCCTCCGTACCTGGTTTTTCATCCCGACAGAGTGTCTCTCAGGACAAATCCCACCTTTCTTCCTAAGGTCTGCTTCGAAGTCAATTTGATGCAATCTATTGACCTGCCCACCTTTTTCAGACACCATTTGAATAAATTAGAATATATGTTACATAAACTTGATGTTCACAGACAACTGAGGTTTTACTTGGACAGAACAAAGGAATTTAGGAAATCGGAACAATTCTTTGTTTCTCATGTGGGCAATAAAAAGGGGCTGCCTGTGGCTAAAGTTACATTGTCTAAGTGGTTATCCGATTGCATGAAATATATATTCATCAACCAACCTACCTTTAGAGCATAGTGTGAAAGCACATTCCACCAGGGCTGTGTCTACATCTCTGGCTCATGCAGCCCGTTTGCCTTTGGATACTATTTGTGCAGCTGCTACTTGGTCCAAGCCTCATACGTTTATCACTCATTACAAAGTGGACAGGGCCTCCAGGGACAGGGCTTCCTTTGGTTCCACTGTTCTCAGGAATGTACTCCCATGAGCCACCCAGGATTAGGGTGCTTGGGGCCTTCTGCGATGTAAGAACAAATGGCGAGATTGAACAACTTCATATAAAGAAGTTATGTTCTTACCATAACGTTCCATGTGAGCTGTTCATCTCGCCTTTGTTCTTACACTCCCTCCCACCTTCCCCCTCCAGGTTCTTGAAGAATGGGTATGACTGGTGGTCTGGTTGGTCTAACTAGTTTCCTTTACTCCAGCCAGAGTATTTCTTGGCAAATTGTAAATATATGTGTGCGTGTATATATTTGGCATATTAGTATGTTTAGTGATAATTTTTCTTGCTGGGTTCAGCAAACTAGATCTGAGGTTAGTCAAAGAGCATCATGGGATAGGGACTGTGCTCGAGATAATCAGAGATCTTGAGCTTGGAAAGCGGCCAGCTCGGAGCCGATGGATCGGCTCCATACTCACGTGTAAGAACAAAGGCGAGATGAACAACTCACATGAAACGTTATGGTAAGAACATAACTTCTTTTTATTCTGATATATCCTGACATACATGGGTGAAGCAGGTGTATTTTGCTTTACCCCAGAGGAATATTATGATAAAGACTGAATACGAGATGTTCTGCTGAGTGGATATACAGAGGTAGTGATTTTCAAGTTGTAGAGTTTAAAATGGAAAAGTCGTTGTCATGTAAGTTGATTTTGTTTTGGAATAGTGAGAAACTTTCTGTAAGCATTTAGAAGATGTAAGAGTACTCAGGGAAAAATGTAGGGAATGTGCCAGATAGGAAACAGAGTAGCAGGTAATAAATATAAATATTGCAGATTAGATTAAGTAAATGCGTCTTTAATATGATGAGAGGTAATTTTTTTTTGAAATGTCAAAAAATAGTATTCATAGCTTTGTAACTGAGATATTGTTAAAAATGGAGAGCATTAGAGTTTCACATGGAAGCACTGGTCACAGCTTGAATGGCATATTAATACTGAGCAAGAAAGACTGAATGGTCTTTTCCAGGAAGAAGGTAACAAAAATGCTGACAAGTTTTATTTGTTTATTTATTATCTTTGCTAACCGTCAGTGTCTGACCAGATAGAATACTCCCTTTCAGCAGAGGTCCAGGGGAAATGATTCACTTTACAGAAGCAAAGAAAAATATTAATTACAATGTCACATATACATATAATAATCATAGTATATAAAAAAAAAAATAAAAGTTACAGTGTGATAATTATGTGTAAGTTGTGTGTGTGTGTGTGTATAAAGATACAGACTGATATTTTTATTTCTGATGTAGTCTATATGTATGACTATAATGACAACAGACTAACATGAAATTAGACATTTCTTAGAATACAGTCTGAGTACTACAACAGATTCAAAAAGGTGTATACTTAGAACATTGCGATTAGGCAGTGTTGAGTGTAGAACACTGAGTAAATGAAAATAAGTAATTTAATCACAGAGTAATTATAGGATAGACAAGAGAGAGAGAAACAGGAAATAATAGGAAAGAGGAATGAAGAAAATTAAGTCAGTAATAGTAAATTTAGAGGTAATTATGGGTGGTTTAAAACTATTTTAAGGAGAGATACTAACCGCCATAGAGAGAGAAAGAGAGACAGGTTGGATAGAACTTTAAAGGAAACTGATTATGCTGCTCGTTCATAGGCACATACTAGGCTAGTTATCTGTGAGGTTCTTAAGAAGCCTAGCTTTACATTTCCATGGTACTTTTTTGTCCTTATATTTTGCATACAAATAACCCAGACACTGGCCAAACATTCATATGTTGTGACACTTACATCTATTCCCTATCCATAACAGACAGGGGTGCTAAACTGGGGTGAATTTATGGTTACTCACCAATTCATCCAAATTACTTATGAACAGAGTAAGAGAAGTACTTTGCTTTATGTGGAGTGAAAGACGGTTACATTATTCTCTGTGATACTTGCCTGTCTCTCCATTGTGTCCTGTTTATTTTGCAAAAGAGATTGAGATCCCCTGAATGAATGTTTATGATACCATTGGGTTTGCAAATGTGTAATAGTTCTGACAGAATAGGGTTTGTTGAAGCTCTATACTCAAGACAGAGGTCACTTCTCAATAGCCAGTATGCTACTAAGAAGAATGACAAGGCTTTGAGACAGTCTGCATAATTTTTATGATTTATGCCCTTGATTTTTTTAGTAAGAAAACATTGTGGCTGTTACAATTGAGGCAAGTGTTTGGACAAGTACATACCAAAAAGGACATTACATTCAATGATCAGCCTAATGATTACCAAACAGAGTGGAAAGATTACAGTTCTAAACCTGGATGTAATACTTTTAGATATACACAGTGAGATGAGGAAGGACTTCATTACAACAGTGGATATGCGATAATCAAAGGACAGTTCATTGTCAACATAGGTTCCTAGACCCCTAAACTATGGGATCAGTTATCAGGGGTGTGTTGTCAATGTGATAGTTACAAGGGGAGTCATGTTTGCTGAAGGATACAACTATAACTTCTTGGTGTTTAGTTGTAGTCTGTAGATTTGACACCAGCTATTTGTTCAGTACAGGCCTTCTTAGAGGGGTTTGGTGTCTTCTGGGGAGTTCATGATATGCCATATTTGCAGCCATCTGAAAACTGTGACAGCCACAAGCCTTTAACTTTAGCTTTGACCTCCGAGAAGTAAATGCCAAAGAGGGATAACCCAAGGCCTTAACCCTGAGGTACAACTTTAGTGAAAGGTCATGTTTTTTGGAGGAGGTAGAGCTGCCCACCCTACCTTCCTGAGTTCTGTTTGTAAGCCATTTTGTCATTCAGTGCGTTACATAGGGATTGATATTTAGCTGGGGAAGTTTATGATACCTTAGTGTGGAATGATGTTGAACTCATTTGCAAGGTCTAAATATGTGGTGTGTACTGTTCTGCCCTTGTCTGTTGCTTCAGTAACTTTTTCAAAGAAGATGACCAGGTGAAGTAGGCAGCACCGGCCCCTGATGAATCCAAACTGGGTTGGGTCAAGAATCTGTAGATTTCTTATATCTATATTTGTTAAGTCCATAATATTTCTTTCCCTAGCCTTGCAGATGAGAATTGGCAAGCTTACTGGGTCCATTGAATCCCTACCTTTGTGCAAGGGGATGACAGTTAGTGTCTTCCATTCATCCATCATGAAGCCTGTTTTAAGGCTGATATTGAATAGGATGTATAGTGGATCAGCCAAATCGTGTTTCAGGCTGACCAGTAGGCAGCCTGGTATGTTACCTAGCCCCATAGGCATTGTGTTCTATGCTTTAGATGGCACCGTAAGAACTTGTTCTTGGAAGATTTGGGGGAGTGAAGGTATGAAAATATTGAAGGGCAGAGGAGAGCAAAGTTTAAGCTAAATTTGTCTGCTAGTAGATTTGCCATGTCCTCTGAGTCTGAGTTTGTGATATCACTTACTATTAGATCTGTACAGTATTGGGTATTGTTTCTGAGGTTTCTGACAAAGTAGGTTTTGTGAGGTAGTGAGTACACATTTTGGAGAAGTAATTAATGTAAGGTAAGATAAGGTATTACTAGGATCAATACAGGGTAAATGAGGGAGTCATTGGCTATTTTAGGAATCATTGGTGAACATATACGTCTATGCTGAGCAGCTTTATGTTTGACATAGAATGCTTTTTTTTTTAATGGGCATTTAAATGTGAACAGAGGACTGCAGTGAGATGTCAGCAGGTGGGGAAACAGTAAGAATGGTAATTTAGTAAAATAAATGTTATTTGTGTCATCGGGGGGGATAACAAATACAAATCCAAGATTTTAGCAGGCACTAGTTTAAGTCATGTTTGAATTATTGCAGATTCTTGATTTGTCTCTGGTTGAGGGGGTGGGTTATTCTATATTTTGGAGCTATAATTTGAGTGTAAGTCATCTCCTGCTGAAGTAATGGATTTGCTTGTAAGGAGAAGCTGTTTGTCTGTGGTGCAAAGACTTCTTTGTGTGAAGTAGGTATGAAGAAGGCCCTGTAAGGCAGAACATTTAGTAGGTTTGTGAACTAAGATGTGCGCTTCAGTCAGCTGGGAGTGAATGAGATAGTGATGATGTTTTCTGTAAGGCTGACTGTTAATGAACTTAGCTAGCTTATTTTAGCAAGCTTCAAGTTTTACTTTTAATGTGGCATGCATGTTTGTGAGGTCTAGATATGTGATGTGCATTTTTTTTACCTTGACCATTGCTTCAGTAACTTTTTCAAAGAAGTTGACTAGGTGAAGAGGGGCAGCACCTGCCTTTGATGAATCCAAAATGAGTTGGGTAGAGGGTGTGTAGTTTACCTGTATCCTTATTTATTACTCCCACAATGATTCTTTCCATAGCCTTACAGATAAGACTGGAGGCTTATAGTAGGGTGGGTAAAAGATAAGCAGATACCATGGTTTGTATAGTAGATTCAATGCAGGTGTTTTTTTTTTTGTACATTAAGCCTAACTTTTGATTGGCCTTCTTTATAGATTGTTGGATGTGGTAATCAAATTTTAGAGTGTCATCTATTATGATGCCAAGTGGTTTGGTGTATGATATTACCTCAGTTCTTGTGCTAGTGAAAAGATTGAGGAATGAGTTTTGTTAATAGTAAGAATGTCTGAATTAAATATGAATAGCTTGGTCTCTAGTGGGTGATAGTCATTTGTTATCAGGCTAGGTAATGACATAGAATCAGTCCACTAATGAAAGGTCCTGCATTAACAAAGATTCTTGCGAGTGCTGAATTCTCTTGTTGGGATCATTGCTCATTTGATTCTGACTTGTATCAAAAAGGAATGGGAATCATTAAGAAAGGGGTTGAGTGAGGGTTATATTTTTCACAATTTTTGAATGATGGTTGATATGCACCTAGCCAGACATAGTATCTTTACCAGAAATAGTTTATAGACTTGTATATTCATTGATAATTTGTGGGAAATTAGAAGAATTGCAGGTGAAAATATAGCAGGGAAATTATTCACTACAGTGAAAATAACTGTTGCACTGGGGAATCATGCGGCAAACTCAAAGCATCATGAGTAAGCCATTAAATGTTACCATTTACCACAAAAATCCCCATACACGTGTGGGAAAATTCATTTTCTTCTTAAGACACTTTACCAGCATAAAGCTATCTCAGGAGCACTACTTGTAGTAAATAGACTATTACAGTCAAAAAGTATTTTTCAAGGGAAAGACAGAAGTTCTGCTATGTTTCATGCTGCAAAACCTATGTTCTGTTAACTTTTTAAGTAGATTAAGAATATCCCTAATTTCCAGTGTTCCGCCCCAAAAGCCTTTTGTACTACAAAACCATTGTTATCTTTAGTAGTCCCTGGTGTCTAATGATCCCCCTGTATTGCAGGATGTGCTTGTAGGTAAAGGGGAGTTTATGTACGGCAGCCACACCCTCAAAACCACACACACACACACACACACACACACACACACACACACACACACACACACACACACACACACCACTCATACTTATGCATGCATGCAAGCACAAGTGCTAGTACACACATATACGCAGGGCATAAACACCCCCCAACACTATCTATTCACTAAACTCCCCAGCACTTACCTCTGATGCAGTCTCCCCCATTGAGAATATAGGTGTTGAATGAACTAATGTGGCTGGCTATAGTGATTTACACAGGCATTTCATAGCTAAATATTATGTACTGGTCCCCCAGAATGCGTCATTAACATTTGCAGTAGGCCAGAGAGAGAGAGCCCACTGCTGTGATGCACCTCTTCAAGCTAAGCACTGCAGTAGGACTATGCAATACAAGACAGTCTGTGTTGGCAGTATAGTGAAAACAAACAACATGTGGCATATCAGGTGACAGACACTATGTTTCATTCACAATAAGTTCAACAAGTGTAGCAACACATAAACCTGACTTAAGATGTCATCAAGAAGAGAAGTTAAATGTCTTAATTAGGGTTATTTGAAAATATTTAACTGATACATAGAGTAGTCAAGCTTCTAGATGTATCTTATGTTTAGCTTCTCTTAGTATTTCAAATGATTATTACCTTGCAGACATAAATATGTTGTAGTAGACAATCTCTGTTCATATAGTTTATATCTAATAAAATACATAATGAAAAGTCAATATGGTATATGTGGTCAGGAGTAACCTTGTGAATTAATTATAGCATTTGTGTGAAAGGTCATGTATATCAAATCAAGTCTGACAAAAGTCAATCCAGTGATACAGATTTCTACTTGAAATGCTTGTGATACAAACAAGACACTTTAACAATTGGCTTAGTTTCTGGTGTCATTCCAAAGGGATCCAGAACCTGACAGCCTGGGATGACATGATTGACAAACCATAATGCTGTACCAGAGTTGGCCTACATCTGTCTCCCTTGGGCTTCAGGCTCCTGGCAAAGGCACTTGCCTCCCCCATAGTGCCTTTTTTAGGCAATGCCTTGAGGTCAAAACTACCAACATGAAAATGTCATCAAAATGCAAATTAAAGGTCATGCTGCTAAATGCTAGGAGTCTAAACATGAAACTGCACTTATTGCAAGCATTCTTAACCCTGGAAATGCTGACATTTGTGCAGTCACAGAAACCTGGTTCAAGGCTGCAGAGAGCACCCCAGCCATACCAGGTTACTCATCCTATCATTCATTCAGACCCCAAATCATGGGCAGCAAAGCAAAAGGAGGTGGAGCTGCAATATATATAAAAGACATACATGCCTCCAGACTTGTCAAACAGTATGACGCACAGGAAACATTCCAGGTGCAGTTAACAATTGACAAGACCCCTATTCAAATCATAGCTAGCTATAGGCCTCCAACTTTGACTCAAGATGCCCACTCCACCTATCTGGACCTCTTTGAATCTATCAAGATTCAGCCCTTTACCCTGATCCTGAGTGATTTTAACTATCCAAACATAGAATGGAAGAATTACTGATGCCAAATCACAAATACCTAGAGATTCTTTGATTTCGTCAGTGCAAATGCCTTGGACCAGTTGATAGACACCCCCACAAGAGATGAAAACATCTTGGACTTGGTATTAACCAACATAAGTAACCACTGCATCACTACAGTTTCATCATCCGTGGTAAGATCCTACCACAAAGCGGTCACTTTCAAAGTCACCATCTCTGCTGACCCCCACTCCCCCAGCGAGGGTCAAACAAAAAGACTTCTCCAAAAGCTGATTACAGACTTCTGAGGGAAGGTATAAACAACTTTGCAGCCCCCTCCCCCTCCGTAAGAACTGGCAAATATGTCCAAACCTACACCAAAGTACTATATAGCATTTATATAGCTGCATGAGTCAGGAATACCCAACAGGATGAAATCCTCCTCCTCAAGGAAGAGTAAACTGTCTGGTGGACATCTACAATAAATGAACTCTATGGTAAAATGAAAAAATTGCTGCCCAGAACCAAGAAGGATCAGGTGCCTAACTGGAAGCAATCTCTCCTTAGCCTGAACAAGCAAATAAGAGCACTAGTGAAATCCTCCAAAGCAAACTGTGAGTCCAAACTGGCCACATCTACTAAAGACAATCATAAGGCCTTCTTCACATATGTCTACAGTCTCAAGGGAAGCACCCAGCTCTGCAAAGAACTGGTGGTCAAGGACATGACATGCACAAACACTGTAGATATAGCCAACCTGCTGGCAGACACGTTTATTGAAAACTTCACCCTTCTGTCCCCCCCATCAGTAAAACAAGACATCCCCAGTACCTACCCCCTCCCTTATCTCTAGGGAGTAAGTCATCACTGCCCTCTCAAAGGCAAAAAATACAGCCTTCTTGGGACCCGATAACATCCCAGGCTACATCCTACAAGAACTCAGGCAGGAACTTGCAGCACCATTAGGCACCCTATTCAACCAAAGCCTTAGTACCAGCTTCATCCCATCCGAGTGGAAGACAGCCATTGTCATCCCTTTGCACAAAGGTGGAGCGTCCACAGATCCAGGAAATTATAGACCATCAGCCTAACTAGCCTGATCTGCAAGGCTGTGGAGTGGATTATCATAGACCTCATTAACAAGGACATAGGCAACCTCCAGACGATCAGTCACACACAGTTTGGTTTCATCAAGGGGATGTCATGCCTATTAAATTTGGATGACTTTGAGACAGTCACCAAGGCCATGGATGAGGTGAAGACGGTGCACACCACATACCTTGACCTGGCCGGGTTCCTATTAGTTCATCGAAACTTCAGCAGTTCGAACACCGTATGTTTGAACTGTGAAGTTCAAAAACTGATTATCGTGAAGCCGCAGAACACCAAATTCTTTTCCAGGGAAAGAATTTGGTGGGCCGTTTCTGTGTCTTTGCGATTTTCAGCACTGTGGTGGAAAGTTACGGGTTGGGTTCAGGTAAGTGTGTGATTGTGCGGACGTTAGGGTTAGGGCACGGGTTCGGTGAGTTAGGGTTAGGGCGCAGGTGAGGTGGGTGTGCGATAGTGACAGACTTTAGGGTTAGGGCGGGATAGGTGAGTTAGGGTTAGGGAGCGGGTCAGGTGAGTGTGTGATAGCGACGGACCTTAGGGTTAGGGTTTGGGTTAAGGTAAGTGGATAGATAGTAGTTTATGTACAGTTTAGTGTAGGGTTAGATGTAGGATTTTAAGTGTATGTGTGTGGATTGCTATTTTTGTGATGTGCTTGTGTTGTTGTGTGTTTTTTGGAAGAGTGATTTTTTTCCCTGGGAAACAAATAAATCGCTGTTCTAAGCCTTTGATGGTTTTGCACTTCGAGGTTAGAGGTTCGAACATATGGTGTTCGAACTTCTGCCATTTCGTCTAAGTGATATAGACCCACCTGGCCAAAGCCTTCAACACTATTCCCCACTCAGGTGTAATAGATAAATTCTCTCAACTAGGCATCAATCTATATGTTACCAGATGGGTAACAAACTGGCTCACTGACAGAATCCACCTAGTCAAAATAGGGGATGCCGCCTCAAGCAGTAGACCCATAATGAGCAGTGTACCCCAGGGATTGGTCTTTTGGCCTCTGCTGTTTGGGATATACTTTTCTGAGGTGCAGGCCAAACCAGTGGGATATGGCTGACCAAATTTGCAGATGACTGCAAGCTGGGTGCTGTCATCAATTCCCGTAGTGATGTGGACATCCTCCAAGAGGGTCTCACCCAAAGAAATGACTGGTGCCAGAAACATGACCTCAAACCGAATGCCAAAAAATGCATTATCATCCCCTTTGGGGAGAGTGACATCACCACATATTATCACATTGATAATAAGGTTTTAAGTACGCAATCAGTTGTGAGTACTTGGGCACCCAGGTTGATAGCAAACTGACTTTTGACCACCATATTGCCTCTGTTGTACAGAAAGTTTTCTACATGGCCCTCTTCATTAGTAAGGGTATCTTATCCAGGGACAAGGTGGTCGTAACATCCCTGTATTCTTCCCTTATCAGGCCCATTATTGAGTACAATGCCCTTTTCAGCATGTATCTCACAAAGCATATGCAGCAGCTAGAGAGACCACAGAGGTTCCTCACCAGGAGAATCCAGGGCCTCAAATATCTACCCTACATAGATAGGCTAAAGGCCCTGTCCCTGTACTAAGTCTCCTGCAGACTCCTCAGAGGTGACCTATGTCTGGCATACAAAACAAACTCAGACTTGCCTTGATGGGACTGCTGCATATACTCAAGTCAAGCTCCATTCAAGTAACCCGCACACACAACCTCAACCTGGTCTGTGACATCAGTAGGACTTGTTGGTGGGACAGATTTGTGGAATAGACTCCCTCTCCACGTCAAGAAGAGTCCCTCATTAACCCTTTTTAAGTGCATCCTGGATAACTGGGTAGGGAACAGAAAATACACCCCTGGGATTCCACCTGTGTCCCTGCTAGACTGTGGCATAGGGTACTGACTTGTTGTAACATGGGCTAAATTCTTGGCTAGGCTTGTAAGGGCCTCAGGGCCAATAGCCTAGTAACTTCCTATAATCCTATGGAAAAAAAAAACCTTTAACTAGCTAAATGACTGAGGCAGAAAGGGACTGCATGCCCAAACAATAATCCTCTTTTCTGCAGAGCTAGGTTGTGCTCTAAGAGAATTAGTATTGCTGCCTGGTAGAAGAAAGGAGCTGCATTAGCATCAAGTGATAGACCACCACGTTCTACTCATATACTAGGGAAAAACAACATTGGAATCTTCTAAATTGCAGCCTCTCCTTCTTGTTGCATATGGTAGCAGTTTGTGAGCAAAAAGCAACTGACTGGACCTAAAATTGCTAATTCTGTTAAATACACTATCATTATCATACAATGAATGTACTGTATAGATTACAAGAGTAGGGGTATTGAGAGATGGTTTATTGGGTTCATTTTGTATTCCTATTCCAAAGTCAGTATAAAACTGTCCAGCGGGGTCATTGACAGTCTCAGGTCCCAGTGAGTGTCATATTGTTCTAACATAGCCCATTCTAACACTGCTTCCTGTGCCACAACACATGGTGTAGCTGTTATCTCACCTCCATATCTGTCAGTTGTCATCAGCATATCTGATGTTGGAGAGCTGATCATTCATCATGTTTTACCCAGTCGTGCATTGACATGAGAAGAAGACTATTAAATGTCAATGAATTATCACAGTCCTTGATCCACACTCCTACAATAGTCAGTAACATTCAGAGTGCCAGCATATGGAAAATGTAATTGTATTCAAAGATGATAGCTAATAAGATTATCTGTTATAGTATATAAGTTAGTGAACTGCAAAGGAATGACTAAATACTACGAGTAGAAACTACAGTGAAGCATAAAAGTTGTATGAGAATTAAAAAACAGAACCAAACATTAAGACTTGAGATGGAATAGAAAAGATATGGTGGGACAGATGATAAGATGTAATGTTGTTAAGAAGGACGTAATTTTTCTTGATTAGAAAAAAGGAGATCTAGGGAGGATAAGATCACAAAGGAGAATTCCAGAATTAATGGAAATAAGTGGCTTGAGGGCCAAGGCAAAGAAAGATAAGGGGAATAAAGAGGAATAAGGGGTGTTCACGTAGCAGTTGGTGTACATATATTGGTGATTGCAGTACATGTGGTGTGAAACAAGGTGGAGTTTAATTAATTTGGATCCAGACTATGAAAAGTCTCACAGTGGGCACATTGAATCTGAAAGCTGTCGGAAGATGGTGAGATAAGCCCCATTTCATTGCGAGCTTGGAAGGCATGATATGGCTGCTGATATATCTGAAGTGGCATAGCAGAGAGCAATAGAACTGGGGGGAGGACCACTGTATAAAACTACGTAGCACATAGCTTTCTCAGAGGTACTGGCATTTTTCCAAGAGCCCTGTAGGTTGACATGGAGGACTAAACAGTAATATGTATGAATGTTACCAGTTCTTATCTTCTCTGCAGGTCATGCATACATTTATGAAAACCAGAAATGTACATGAAAATTATTGCTACAGACGTGATATGTGTGCATTTTAAATTAGACACAAGCAGTCTTTGAAAAGAACTTTCCAACATTCAGGCCTTCTCTAACATGTATGGTTGCAGTCTCAAGTCATTGCCATTAGAAGATAATCCGTCTTTTAAAAAAGAACAACTCTCACATTTTCTTCATTTTTCATTTTCTGCAGTTCATTACTGCTTCACAAATTAAACAGTCAATTTGATTACATTCATGGCATTGTTAGTTGAAAAAAGGCCTAATTGCTTTACCATTCTAAGTTTAAAGAAATCATCCTGCTTTCAGCTTAAGTACATCTTTTCTTGATATTTTGTGTAGCTAAATGGTGACTCCCTTAGAAAGCACCAGCAAGTGATCTTGTGGCTGTTAAATTCCTCCCAAGGAAACCCATCTTAAGTGATTATTATAAAAGAGGGAAGAATATAATATTAAGAATTATGTTCACTATACTTCTTTAAACAAGAAGATACTAAACAGAATAACGAAATATTTAGTAGCCATTGCAGAATATAATATATTACACAACATTTTATTTTTCTTCTGTGTTAGGTTCTGCAAAAAAAAAAAAAAGAACAATCTACCTATCATAAGGAAAAACAAAAGGGGTCTTCAGGTTATCTGTGTCTCTCACTCTAGTAGAGAGACTGACCCCAGCTATCATGTGATGGAATTTCATTTCTGCCACTAGCATCAGTGATTCAATATTTTTGGTCACTACCCAAAGTTCATGAACATAAGTGAGAATGAGGACATAGACTGACTAGTAAGTTGAGAATCTTATCATAAGATTTAGTGCTTGCCTTTAATACTGCAGCCCTTGCACCAATCTGCTGGTGAGTCCCCCAGTCCCCTTACCTTAATTTGTAAACAAAACCTCAGGATACAAAATTTCTCCACCTGAAGTCGTTGCTTCCCTTCCCTGCATTCAGTCTTTTCTGAGAGAGAGAATCATAACCTCTGATATGGAGATGTTGATTTTTAATCCAAGTTACTTCATACTCAGTAGTAAATCTGTCAAGTATACACTGAAGCTAAACATCTTCAAACAGAAAAGATGCCACCCCAGCATCCTGAAACTAGATACTGTTTAGATCTTAGCTGTGCTTCAACATCCTCTCCCTAAAAGTCAAACTAGGAAGGGAGACAATAAACACCTTTGGTGGAGATCAGTACCCATGCTGAACAAATTCAGCATTATATAGAGAATGTAGCTCACTCATCAAGTGCAGAGACCAAATGGCAGGAATACATGGTCCTGGGATCCTTCTATGTTGCAAAATGTCTCACAAGACATTCCTAATTACACAGTCCCAACCTTTCTCCAATGCCACAAAAATCATATAGACAATACTGGAAAACTTCCATGGCCCACCCAGTATAAGTGAAAGGAGAAATAGTTCATCTACTGCCCCATAGCTGATGGAATCCACATTGGTGTCTGGTTCATCAGAATAAGAGGCTCAGCTATTGGATGGCATCTCCTTTTCAGTGCCCTTGCATATGCTTTTCCGAGGAGGCAGATGAGTGAGATCTCTCTCTGTAACTGAAATAAACTCTGCTACCCAATTTTTTTGAAAATGGAGACCACTGTACTAGTTTGTCAGGCAATACCAAGAAGGGCTGTTAACTGTGACTTTCCAGTTGTGTCCAACACCTTCAGCATTTGTATGTGAATCTCATCCACTCATACAGCCTTATCTTAAGAAGATCATCTTCCACCATCTGCTACTTGCACTGCCTCCTCAGATCAGAGCATATTGACACATTTCGGGAGTGTATCTCTTAAATGTCCCTATTTAAAGTCAACATTTTCCATCTCTGCTAAGAGCAGCCTGTATAACAATCTGTCCTCATTCAAGGTCAAATGTTTCCATCTGTGCTGATCACAGCCTATATCACAACCTCTCCCACCTCTTGAATTTCCAGATGGTTTTCTAGAACCTCACTCAAGGGGCCCCCATTAAGCTTATGCCACATCTATGTTTTGCTTTAGCTGCTGTAACCTTCCTGGATTGTTGGTACATATTAGTCATATCTGAAGACCACTACTAGTATAGCATAGGAGGCCTTTTTTTGTACCGGACAGCTTCCCTCAGTGCTGGTACACACACACACAGTTTCACACACAGATGCACTCACACCTAGGACATGTAGGTGGAGGGTTCAATGCATGTTTTTGTAAACACAAAACAAGCACCATACACTGCGTGTGTGTGTGTGTGTGTGTGTGTGTGTGTGTGTGTGTGTGTGTGTGTGTGTGTGTGTGTGAGTGTGTGTGTGTGTGTGTGTGTGTGTGTGTGTGTGTGTGTGTGTGTGTGTGTGTGTGTGTGTGTGTGTGTTAAACAGCCTGTACTGTTTGTGTTCTGGAGCAAACATTTATATAGATAGATGGACATACAAACTCACACACACATAAACTCATACAAGTGTACACACATACTGGGGCTACAATATTTCTGTTATTTTTCCACAGTTTTGAATACTACAGATACTTCAAACGTTCATTTGACAGCAGTATATTTTTCCTCTCACATATTCAAGATAAAGTTATTTCTTTGCTTTTATGACTAGAATTGCATGTTTAGTGCAGTCTGTAGAAGAATATCCAAATACCTTCACCAAAACAATTTTATTAGAAAAAATATCATACAGTTCAAGATATATATATATAGCCTTGTATGTACAGGGTGATAAAATGGCCAACATAATCAGCAATGGGAGTATAGCCATCCTGTGGGTTTCCCAATTGTATCACACTGGAGGCAATGAGGGTAATTTTTTCCCTCCACATATAAACTTGGAAGAAAATAACAGACATAAGTCAGAGCGTAAGCTCATATCCAGAGGGTCCCCTTTGTTGACCTTTGTTGCACCCACCCCCATCATTATCCTTGTCAGATATGCCACCCATCAGAAACAAAGAGTAAGGAAGGAGGTGTTAAGACCTTGGCTCATACTGGTCTTAGAGTCCTAATATTATCATCTTCTACTGGTTCAAACTCTAGATCTGATGTCTGTTCCATCCATTCCTCAACAGATGTCTTACGGATCCTAACTCAGGTCCAACTATGGTGGCTTTTAGACTTCATTATCCACAGCTTAGGCTCTTCCCCTTATCCATAATCTCCTACTGTCCCCAAGATTAATTCAGATCTTGTGTGCCACTTGTAGAAAACAGACGTTGTCTGCTTTGTCCAGGCTTGCTTCAGCAAAGTTATTGCTTCTTCTTGCTGTTGTATTTTCAATAGATTTGATAGTTGTTAGTCTTTCCCTTGTGATAGTGGACCTTTCCTCATATTTTTCTTGTATTGTCCTCTTACCCATAAGATGTTTCTTTGGTGTAAATGTTTTTCTTCTGTTTGTCTCACGCCTTTAGTGCGTCTCACCTTAGTGCTGGGATTTTGTTACTGTTTTGGTAATAACAGATTCTACCATTGTTGGTATTTTTGTAAAAGAGTTTACCACTGTGGTATTTTCTTGTAACAAAAAAAATTGTGTGACATCTTTCTCTTCACTTTTTTAATTGGTTTAATAATGTCTGATAAGCTTTCATAGTTCAAAGAATGTGTGACTTGCAGCCACAAACTTCCAAATTCAGATGCACACCAAAAGTGTGTTTTTTGTTTGGGTTCTGCCCACTTTGGTAAGGACTGCTCCATATGTACGTTCCTTGGCCACCAGGCTGTTATTGAGTGCAGGAATAAACTTGGATTAAAAGTTTTTTTTCCCCTCCTCCTCCTGTGGGAGAATCATCTATGTCTGTTTCTTTTCTTTCTGGAGCTTCCCTGTCCAGTAAAAAATCCTCAGACAAATCTAGAAAGGAGAAGAGTGACAATCCCAGGGACAAGGGCAAGTAGACAATGAAGCGCTCCCCTGACTACTGTCCTTTGCTTTGATCATCTTTGGTTCTGGCCTCTAAAAAGTCCAGATCATTGGATCTGATACCTGTGTGATCCAGAATCCCTCTGTCTGATGTAAATCTTCATTTGTTCCTTACTGACAGGACTTCACTTCCGTCCTCAGACCTGACCCGGCCAATACACAAGCTCGCACCAGCAAAAAACTCTTGAGCTAAGTCCTACCCATAGCGCCCCAAAACAAAAAAACTTATGCATATATATATATATATATATATATATATATATATATATATATATATATATATATATATATATATATATATATATATGGGTCTAGGACTATTCACTGAAAGCACATTTCACTGAAACACATTTGACTGTGCACAATTCACTGAAAGCTCAATTCACTGAAAACACAATTCACTGAAACACATTTCACTGAAAGTTATATATGGCCTTTTCCCACTGTAGTGCGACCCTGGAGTTAGTATATATAGTAAGGGCGGGTGGGGGGCACGCCCTCCACATTGGGGGGTGTGGGGGGCATAGCCCCCCCACCTTTTTTAAATATTTTGAACTAAATACATGGAGACTTGCAATTCCAATAAGTTATTCTTTTCTGAACATAATATATATCCTAACTGCCCCCCACACCCCCCAATGTGGGGGGCTGTGCCCCCCACCCCCCTTACTATATATACTAACTCCAGGATCACACTACAGTGGAGAAAAGGCCATATATAACTTTCAGTGAACTGTGTTTCATTGAATTGAGCTTTCAGTGATTTGTGCACAGTCATTTGACTTTCAGTGAAATGTGCTTTCAGTGAATAGTCCTAGACCCATATGTGTGTGTGTGTGTGTGTGTGTGTGTGTGTATATATATATATATATATATATATATATATATATATATATGTATATTATCCTTTATATTTTTGATGAATTCCTTTCTCTTTTGTGGATTTTCTGCTTGTATCTGACTGTTTTTCTATAGCTGTTATTACCTTAGATATGTCAGACAAAAAAGGAACAACCGGATTTAAACAATGTGAGAAGTGTGGGCGGAAAATGCCCAGTTTGGACGGACACTTAGTGTGTGTCTACTGCCTTGGAGTTCCCCATCTCCAGGCTCAACCTCCTTGTGACTTGTGTAAAAATTTTAGTTCTCGCACTCTTGCTGAGTGCCAGACCAAACTCATTCTTAAGGGCTTGCTAAAAACCCCTTTTTCGGAGACCCTTTCTGAGGTGGAGGTCTCACCACCTCCTAGAAAAAATAAGAAAAAGAGAAGCCATTCAGTTCCGACCTCTCTGACTTCTCTACAGAACTGAAGCACTCTCAGACCGTTTCTGAACCAAAAATGGCAAACATCTGCACTGACTATTTTGGCTCCAGCGTCCATGACTAGTTCTACAGAGCCGAAGCTGTTGGCAACCACTGAACCGACAATTTCTATACCTGCTTCGGTACCGACTGTATCCTTGGTACCAGACACAATCTCAGCACTGATATTGGTTCCATCCTCAGTGCTGAAATCTGAAATTTTGCCTAGGACCAGATACTCACCAACTATAGATCCCTTCCTTGGAGAGCAATATAGCCCTTTTCTGGAAAGACCAGACTCTCCCTCTGGAGTATCTACATGGTCCACTAGGAGTCTCGCTGAATTAGATATAGTGAGGCTTGTTGATCAACTTTTGGCAGCTAGAGGAATTCCAACCCCGACCAGGACTTCCCTCCCACCTAGAGGCGAAGTTTTCTCTGCACAATCTCCACCATATCCTCCTTCAACCTCTTCCCAGACTTTGGAGCCCTCCATTCCGATGTCTGCCCTGGTGCCTATGCCTTCGGTTCCTGTGATGATTCCCTTCACAGTTCCGGAGCCTCCCCCCTGGACTCCACTCCATTCGGAGCCGATCCACCCTTGGGACCGTGACTGGTCTGTCGGCACCGTGACTCCTAGTTCAGCTCTCATTTTTTCTTTGGTGCTGTCTATGGCTCCGGCTGTTCCGGCAGTTCCTGGTTCTCTTGAAGCTCCTACCCTGGTGGCAGGCTCATTGGAGTGAGGTGTGACCCCGGTTCCAAGGTTGTCCCTCTCGGTTTCAGGCTCCCATACCTCTTCGGGTGGGCCTGCCTTCCAGGTGATGGAAAGGGCTCTTGCTTCTGCAAGCTTGCAGTTGGCACCTCCAGCATCAGAACCTGATCTCTCTCTCTCTCTCTCTCTCTCTCTCTCCTGTAGCATGCAGTTGATGCATCCCACTATGTAGGGACCTTGAGCATGGGAGCAGCAAAAGATTCTACTCCAGGGCACCCGCTCATAAGATTCCTTCTCAGAAGACCCCATTGAGGAGCTACCCTGAAAGAGAATGTGCAAGAGGAAGCACATCGATTCCCCTGAGGAATCCCTCACCAAAGATACGGATTTCACTGAGGGAGAAGTGTCCCCAAGATCGCCCCCTGAAGATGTCTCCTTTCGAGACATACTGGAGATCTTAAAACAGAGTGGCGACTGGAAGCCATCAACCCTTCTACTGAGGAATTTGTATTCTTACAAGCCATCCGTGCTTGACCCTCTACTTCCTGGGTGATCCCACCTGCAGATGAACTAATTACGCTCACTGTGCAGTGTGCCTGCAAGGCCCCTGACAACACTGAGCCGATTCCCCAGAGGTCTGATAAGATTCTTTCTCCATCAGAAGACCACCCCCATTGGTTCAAAGGTTTGACAGTAGACTCAATGGTTGAAGCCGTAGCCACCAAGAAAGAAATTGCAGAAGAAAGTTTGACTGTCCGTTCTCTGAACAGGGAGTCCTGGATGATAGATTGGGAAAGCGGACATACACCTCAGCGACCTTTGCCATACGGTCTCTGAATTACATGGCACATTTCATACGTCTTCAGAGGGACCTGATTTCAGAACTTTCTGGTACTTTGGCAGGGTATTACCTGACGAGGTGTGGGATTAAGTCACCGCTCAGCTTTCTACCCTAGAGTCCATTGTGGTTGATCACCCATGCAACCGAGGGGGCAGCTAGAACAGCCTCTTCAGGCGTTGTCATGAGACATCACGCCTGGATGTGCTTATGTGACTTCATGGACCCCTTCAAGTCTTCCTTCGTCAATGCTCCTGTTGACGAGTCTTCCTTATTTGGCCCTAAATGTAAGGACACATTAGCCAGGTGTGAGAAAGAAAGAAAGACCCTATCTGCCATGGGCATATATTTTTCAGCTCCTCAACAATACTACTCCAGGAATCAGAGGGGCGGAAAGATGTGTTTCAAGAAATCCCAAGGACCTTTTCGTGACACACATGGCGAGCAATTCTCCAGGGGCAGAGGGGAGAACTCATCTGGGAGATGCCCCTATTGTGGCAGGGGGGCCGTGAAACCAGGGTTCCAGAGATTCTTTCTCTGGTAAACCCTATCAGCGCTCCTGAAGAGCGGCCTGATTGCTTTCCTCTGGAAGCAGTCGGGGGAAGTTTTTCCCTGCACCACTTGGCCTGGCAATCAATAACTTCAGACTCCTGAGTGCAGAGGATTATGACCAGAGGATACCATATTCCCTTTGACCATTATCCCAAGCCTGTAAGGCAAATCCCTGATGTCCCACCCAGTCAGGGAGATGCAGCAGTGCTAGAAGTTCAAAAGCTGCTAGAAAAAAAGAGTCATCCAAGTAGTTCCACCAGACCAAATAGGATCCGTTTTTTACTCAAGATTCTTTTTAGTGCCAAAAAGGACAGGGGACTGGAGACCAATTTTGGATCTCAGTATTCTAAACAAGTTTGAAAGACAAGAAAAATTCTGGATGGTCACAGTTCAGCCCATTATCCCATTCCTGGAGAAGGATGACTGGATGTGCTCTATAGATCTTCAGGATACATATTACATCATAAAAATGGACAAATGGTCCAGAAGATACCTCTGCTTCCATCTGGGAGCCAATCATTACCAATTTCAAGTACTGCCCTTTGGTCTCTCCACAGCCCCCAGAGTGTTCACCAAATGCATGGCAGTAGTAGAAGCTCACCTCAGACTACAAGGATTCCGTGTCTTTCCATGCCTAGACGATTGGCTCCTCACCGCTCCAACCAGGAATCTGCTGCTTCAAGCCATATCATACACTTAAGGCCTGGTAGAAAGACTGGGAATCTCTATAAATGTAGGAAAATCGAACCTGGTACCAACTCAAACCTTAGAGTTCATTGGGGCAACGTTCGACACAATCACTTGCCAAGTTGCCCTGCCTCTTCACAGGCTGCTAAAACTGAGAGCTCAACTTCAAATAATACTTTCCCAAGACCTAGTCCCAGCCAGACCGGTTCTACAACTGCTGGGCTCCATGGCGGCTACAACCCCACTGGTTCCCCTTGCAAGGTTCCATATGAGGCTACTGCAATGGGTCCTATCTTCTCAATGGTTTCTTCTAACATATCCAGTGTCCCACCAGATTCACATAACAAGTCTATGCAAGCAGAATTTGAGTTGGCGGATGAAGCCAGAGTAGGAGTTATGGAGTCAACTTTTTCACCCCCCCCAACCCAAACCCACTGTGACCATGGACGCTTCCCTGATGGTTTGGCGGGCATTTTCACGGAAGGATCATCCAAGGCACTTGGTCCCCCATAGAGGCCAAATTGCATATCAATGTCATAGAACTGAGGGCGATACTCTTAGCATTCAGGCATTCCAAGCAACCCTCCCATCCGGGACAATTGCCATCCAATCAGACAATATGTTAGTAGTCTGGTACATAAACAAGCGAGGTAGAACCAGATCCTATCCCTTATGCTGGAAAGCCCTAAGAGTGTAGCAATGGGCGATAGCTTCCAACCACTTTCTATTAGCAACACACATTCCTTGGAATTCCAATCTGATTGCAGATAAACTGAGCAGGAACATTCAGATGCCTCACAAATGGTCTCTCAACCCTGTAATAGCGACTCAAAATTTTCATCATTGGGGTCACCCTTGCTGCAACCTATTTGCCTCCCTTTCAGCCACAAATGTAGCACCTTCTCCACCCTAATTCCTCCACAGGAGGAGTCATCGAGAGATGTTCTGATTCACAACTGGCCCCTGGGTCTACTGTATGCTTTTCCACCCATTCCATTTCCTGAAGAAAGTGCAATGGCTGAGAAGCAAAGTCATCCTCATTGCTCCTTGCTGGCCCCGCCAAGTTTGGTTCCCCTTCCTTTGGCCTCATTTGGTTCACCGCCTGTGGACCCTGGACCCATTCCTAGGACTCCTATCTCACCCACAGGGGCTGGTTCATCCCAACCTTCACAGCCTTAAGCTAACAGCTTGGTATCTCCACTTCCATTGATTGCCAGGCAAATACACTTATCTTCCCCGGTCCAAAAGATTCTTCTGGCTTCCCATAAACCCTCCACCAGAAAAATTTATCACAGCAAATGTGTCAAAGGAACAAGGACTAGACCCCTTTTCAATGCCGGTCCATAAAGTTTTAGAACATCTGTCAACCCTACTTCCTGCAGGAGCCACAGCCTCTACTGTTACAGTCCAACTGGCGGATATCGCCAGTTTCCATAATGGTTTCAACGATTCCTCATTAATGTCTCATCATCTTTGCAAAGCGTTCATGAAAGGAATTATACACCTCAAACCACCTATTAGTACCCCAACTGAACCATGGAATTTGACTTTAGCCCTACATGATTTGACCTGCTCACCTTTTGAACCTTCCATCTCATGTGACATAAAGTTTTTATCCTGGAAAACCTTATTCTTAGTGGCTATCTCCTGAGCCAGGAGGGTATCAGAACTGCAGGCCTTGTGTGTCAACCGACCTTACTTGATTTTCCACAAAGAAAGAGTATCATTTTGTACTAACTCATCCTTTTTGCCCAAAGTTATCTCAAATTCAAGTCTCAACCAGTCCATTGATTTACCAGTCCTTTTCACTGAATTTTACAACAGAGGTGAATACCAGTTACACATGTTGGATGTACATAGACATCTTTGTTTGTACAGAACTAAACCCTTCAGAAAGTCGGACCAACTGTTCATAGCCTTTTCAGGTCCCAGATTGGGGAAAGCTGTCTCCAAAGTCACCTTGTCAAAATGGTTAAGAGATTGCATTACCTTTGTCTATCAACAGAGCAAATTATCTTTGCCTTCTAGAATCAAGGCTCATTCCACCAGATCAATGGCCACATCGGTAGCATTTAATTCCAGAGCCTCTATGGATGACATTTGTGCAGCGGCCACTTGGACAAACCCCCATACCTTTATCATTCATTACAAATTGGATATGGCCTGGAGGGGAAGAGCATCTTTTGGCTCAATGATGCTCACAAATATCCTTCCATAGGGCCACCCAGGAAGCAAAAGCAAGTAGCTGGGGACTTGACCCTATCAGTGAGGAATGAATGAAGATTTACAACATCAGATTAAGAAGTTAGGTCTTACTATAATGTTCTGTCTGTGTTGTAGATCTTCATTCATTCCTTACACCCTGCCATCCATCCCCCTGCCTAATGACTCCTGGTGGATCATTTGGTCCTGTTTGCTTGATAAGGTATTTGCTAAGATAGGGCCTCCATTGTCTCAACTATCTCTGTTATCTTGACTGTCTTATACTGGGTGGGCAAACTCAATCTGAAGAGAAGGAGAAAGGGGCACTATGGGTAGGACTTAGCTCAAGAGTTTTTGGCTGGTGCTAGCTTGTGTATTGGCCGGGTCGGTTCCGAGCATGGCAGTAAGGAATGAATGAACATCTATTACAAAGATGGAACGTTATGGTAAGGCATAACTTCTTTTTTACTGAAGCTGAGATTCTTACTGTGGCCGATATCTCCCAAGCTATATTCTCGCTTCCTTCAGGTGAGACTAGTAAAATGTTCATCTAGACCCCCCCCCCATATGCATCTTCCTCCCTAAGGTCTATTATGAACCAGAAGCCTGACTGAAGCAGATGTGGATAGAATAACGAGGAAGTTCCTCAGGACTGAAACTCAGCTGAAGGTTCTCCTGGCTCCATCTCCCATATGACCCATGAGCTTTGGCACTTCAACCCTTCCTATGGTTGCACCTATCCCAATCTGCCTGCCATCTGGGGACTCTGGACCTAGATTTTCTCAAGAGATGTATATCTCAGATAAAAAGATGTGGTCATCTTCCACTCTGGCGACTTCTCTGATTCCACCAATTCCGAACTCCTCAGATCTAGAGGGATCTCAGCTCTGGTGTTAGTCTTGGAGCTGAGTCAAACTGGTTTCCTCGGCCATTCAGGTGTGGAGGTCTCAGATGGTTCTAGGATCCCCTGTGGTTTCTGCTTTTGAGGCAGTAGAGAGAGATCTCTCCACTGCTGGGGAAAGGATCTCTCTTCATCTCTTGGTTGCGCACACCCACAACTGAAAACCCTGGGTCCTGATCCTACAAAATCTATCCCACTAGGACTGCCTTGTAAAATTCCACATACAGGACACCTAGCTTCTTCTGAGTCTTCTCTGGAACATTCCACTGTTAAAGTTAATTAAAATCATTCATGTAAGAAGAGTTACTTTGACTCCCCCCAAGAGTCCCTCACTTAAGACACCAGTGTTTGATGAATGGGAGGGATCCCCAGATCACAACTTGAGGACATCTCATTCAGGAAGATCCTCAAACTATTGAAACAGAAAGGAGGTTGGTCTTCTGAAGGCCCCTCCCAAGAGGAGTTGGTGTTTCTTGAGGCTTTTGGATCTGGCTAAGCTACTTCTTGGGTGATCCCTCCCCCGATAAGATGGTGAATTAAATCTCATGGCAGACATGGAAAGAACTGGATGTCAAAGAACCAATGTCCAAAAATCCAGGTAAACATCTTGTCACTTCAAAAAGAGGCAGTATGGGAGCAAGGGCCCAGTGGATGAATGCCATGGTAGTAGCAGCAGTCAGCAAAAAGGAGCTTCCAGAGGAGACCTCATCTGTCCATCCACCCAATGGAGAGTCTAGGGTTTTGGATAGATTTGGAAAGCATGCCATTGCTTCAGCTATTGTTGCATTAAGGTCATTGAACTATTTGGCATATATTACCAGCTTTCAGAGAGTTGACAAAGCAGCTCTCCAAATCTCTCTCTTTCTGGGTTCATGTTTGCAGAGGAGAAGATGACCATGAAGTCACAACTGGCCACCCTTCATTCCCTGTCAAATGCCTCTATGCATCTGATATCCAGCATGACTGAAGGCACTTCAAGAGCCATAGGTACAGGCATTACCATAAGGAGCTGTGTTTGGATGTACCTCTATGACTTTGTGGAGCTCTTTAAGATGTCCTTTGTAAATTCTCCTTACGATGGCTAAGTCAAAGATACACTCTGCAGAAGTCAACAAGACTTACCCTTTCTGCCATAGGAATACTGTTGTGTATCTCCCCACCACCACCATTGACCTTCACTGGAAACCAGAAAGCGGGCAAGAAGCTGTAGTTCTGAATGTGGCAAGGGTTCTTTGGAGATAGACCCCCACCCATGGCATAGGGGGAGTTCTAATTGTGGATATCACCCATGAGGCAGAGGAAGCCTGCAAAATCAAGGCTTTACAGGGCCCTTTTCTGAGAGGCCTTTTCAGTGCTCCAGAATGGTTTACAAACTGCTACACTGTGGGGGTAGTTGAGAGTGGGAGATGCTTATCTGTCCACCCAGACGCCTGAATATCAATCACTGAGGATGTCTGGGTGTGGACAGTCATAACCAAAGGCTATTCCATTTCCTTTATTTGCCTACCCCCACCACAAAAGAAAATTCCAAATGTTCCACCCTCACAAATAAAGTCAGTGACCATAGAAATAAAAAAGCTGTTACACAAATGAGTTATCCAGCAAGTCTCACTAGACAACAAGGATTCAGAACTTACTCAATTTTCTTTTTAGTGCCAAAAAATAATGGGGAACTCAGGCCAAGTTTGAACCTTAGCCAACTCAATCAGTATAGCAAACACACAAAATTCTGTATGGTCACAGTACAGCCTATCCTCTCCTGTTGAGGAAAGATGATTGGGTGTGCTGAATAGACTTTCAAGATGAGTACTACTATATCAGGATGAATAGAAGGTCAAGAAGGTTTCTTCACTTCTGGCTGGGGGCCATTCATTTCTAATTCAGAGCCCTGCCCTTTGATCCCACCACAGCCCCTCAGGTGTTCATCAAGTGCATGGCAGTGGTCATAACTCATCTCAGAATGCAAGAGTTTCATGTGTTCCCCTACCTGGATGACTGGCTCATCAACACTCCTACCAGGCCTCTTCTAGTCCGGACCAGGAACTACCTGCTCCATCTTTGCTTGCTGCTGGGCATAACAGTGAATCAGGACAAATCACATCTTTCACTGGTGCAGACATTAAAATGTGTAGGTGCTCACTTAGATACCACTACATGGATAGCAAGACTGACAGTTAGCAGACTATCCAGCCTGTGCAACCAGGCCATACAGCTCTTATCTTGTCAAATGCCACCTACTAGACTGGTTCTTCAATTACTGGGGTCAATGGTGGCTTCCATTACCTTAGTCCCCTTAGTGAGATATTACATGATAGTTTTCCAGTGGACAGTGGCAATTTAGTAGTCCATCAGCTATCAACCCATGAGTTTTGGTTTGACAATCATTTGCAGGACTTATATATAGTGTGAATCCAATCTCCCAGGTTTCCCAGGGCTGTCCATTTGTTATTCATTTTCCAAAACCACCGTGATCACTGATGCTTCCCAACTACAGTGGGGCATTACATGGGAAAGATGGTCCAAGGCACGTGGTCCCAATCTGAGGTCAATATGTACATCAGTGTGTTAGAGATGATGGCAACCCTCTTAACATTGCAGGTCTTTCAGGGGTTCTTCCTCTAGGAATGATTTCTGTCCAGATGGACAATATGTCAGTAATCTGGTACATCAATGAACAAAGAGGAACACATTCCTATTCATTGTGTGAAGAAGCCAGAAGAGTGTGCCAGTGAGCAATATCTTCCAACTGCTTCCTGATAGCAATGCACACACTACCAGGGAAGTCTAACATTCTAGCCAACAGGTTGAGCAGGTCACTTCTGCTACCTCAAAAGTGGCCACTCAGTCCAACAGTGCAGAACAATTTTTTCATCATTGGGGTCAACCATGCTGCAGTTGTTTTGCCTATTCCATCAACTCCAAATGCAGCAGGTTCTTTTCCATGATCTCTCTAAAGAGGGAGTCACTGAGAGATGCTCTAATGCATATTTGGCCCCTGTGGTCTCCATACTGCCTTTTCCCCTAATTCGCTGATCTGCAAATATTTACAGAAAGCTTTGCAAAGGAAGAGCATGGTCATCTTCATTGCTCCCTTCTGGCCTCAGTATGCGTTGTTTCCCTTCCTCTGTCCTCACTTAACTCATTCAAGCCTATAATGCCTTTTTGTATACTTCCAGTTAACACCCATTGTTCCTTATGGTGGCCAGATTTTTCCTGAGTCTGACTTCTTTAATTGTGTGATTTACCACCTTATAATAGGCAGGATTAAAAAGGGCAAGGAGTTAGTAATAAAATTACACTATGTTTGTTAATCTGGGATGTCCCACAGTAGAAATGTCTTGAATATCTTCTGCTTTTTAAGTTGATTTTTCAAAAAATGCTCTGGAATGCAAGGATGTGTGTAGGCTATAAGGAGTGACATTTCACATCACATAGGTGTTAATGAGCTGGACCACAAATTGGGTCTTCTGTCTCTCTCACCCTTCTGGTATGTCTCACCTGGATATTTAAGCCCCGTGTTTAACCTCTTGGTTTCTCCACTTCCAGTGATGGCTATTTAGTCCAGGCTTTCTTTCCAAGTTATCCGCATTCTCACTACTTCTTAGAAACTATCTACCAGAAAAGCTTGGAGCAAATGGAAAAGATTTTCTATCTGGTAAAGCAATTTGAATCCTTTTTTTCACTCCTATTCCAACAGTTGGTTCAGTTGGCAGCTGTTTCAGGCCTTCATGTTGGAGAAGATCATTCTACCTTAGCATCCCTGAAATTATGTAAAGCTTTCCTGAGAGATACTTTCCTGTGTAGGTCCCACTTAAGGATCCTACCTCACCTTGGGATATGACTGTTTTGCTCCAAGCTTTAATCCAGGCACCCTTTGAACCTGCTGCCAGGGTGGACATGAAGCTTTTGACCTGGAAAAACACTCTTTCTATTTGCTGATACCTCAGCTAGGAGTGTCTGAACTGAGCTCTGTCTTGCAAGCCTCCATGTATTATCTTCACAAAGATAGGATGTCTTTACAAACTAATCCATCTTTCATACTCAAGGTAGCTATGGAGACCTCTCTTAATCAATGCATCAAACTACTGGTTTTCTTTCCAAATTTTACAAATAAAGGAGAATATATGCTTCATTTCTTAGAGATGCATATCCAACTATGTTTCTTCCTCCATTATATGAAAACATTCAGAAAGACAGATCAGCTTTTTGTTTACTTTTTCAAAGTCAGGCTTGGGTATGGTGTTTTGAAAGTATCCTTAGTTAGATGGTTATCTGACTTTATTTCTTATGTATATAATAACAGAGACTTGACATTTCCCAGGTCTGCCAAGGCTCACTCTACTAGACCTGTCTTGGCCTCTTTGGCCTTATTTTTAAGCTCCTCAGTTGATGATATTTGTGTTGCTGCCACATGGTCTAACATTCACAATGTCACTTCCCATTATAAGCTAGAGTTGCTCTCCAGGGATATGGTGGCTTTTGGCTCACTCGTCCTCCAGAATATCCCTCCATGAGACCATCCTGAGAGCTGAGTAGCTGGGGACTCTGTCCCATTTCTTGCAGAATGGATGGAACAGACATCAGATGCGAACGTTATGTACTTACCATAGCAATAGATCTGTGCTCTCTTATTTTGTCCTTACTCAGCTTCCATTCCTCCATCCCCCTTTCATTTCATGGAATATTTTTGGCTGTGTGCTTCTGGTATGACAGTAAAAACTGTCCTTCACCAAGGTATTACACTCTTACAGCTCCAGAATAGTGCTTGGTCTCAGACATCCTTTATTTTATTTTATTTTACTAATTTCCACTATCATTGTATCACGGGGTTGTGGTCAAACTCAATCTGAGGTAATCTTTGGGACAAGAGAGGACTGTGGGTAAGGGGAGGAGCCTGAGCTGTGGATCCTGAACTTTAAAAGTATCCGAAGTCGGATCCAGGGTCAGATCTGAAACTCATCCATTGCGGAAAGATGGAATTGGCCAACACAGATCTATCATTATGGTAAGTACATAACTTTCGCTTTTTGTCAGTTTTCTCTATGCAGAACCCCTTGCTGGACTAGTTGCTGTAGGGCAGGTGACTTTCACTATAGAAAATGTTTGTATTCATTCAGTCATCTCAGTTTGCTTTAACAGAGACTTGCCTTAAGCCCTGTGGCAACTTCAGTTTTTATGGCACCTCATGTCAGATTTCACATGCATTTACTTCAGTGGACTGTCTTGGTCACTGATATCAGTTCTGACTTTCTGCCCTTTCCAGTCAAGATGTCCATATCTTTCAGGTCACATTTTTTATGGTGTTTGGATTGTACTCATCTAATGTCTGGAAATCTCTGACATTTACAGACTCCTCAGGTATCAGTCACTACAGATGCATCTGCTTGTGTGTGTGTGTGTGTGTGTGTGTGTGTGTGTGTGTGTGTGTGTGTGTGTGTGTGTGTGTGTGTGTGTGTTGGGGTGCAAACAGACCAACATGCTTTGTCACCTCAGAAGTCTCATGTGCACATGAACATGTTAGAAATCAAAGCTCCTCTTCTGCTATCAATGGCCTTTCTGGACTTCCTGATTAACTAGTTCATGGCTGTCCACTCAGCCAAACTGGCTATTGTCTAGTAAAACAACAAGCGGGTAAGGGTGGCATGATCCTATCCATTTTGGCAAGAAGTTATAAGCATCTGACAGTAGGCTATCAAATCTCATCAATTCACATTTCTTGAGAAGTATGTTCCATAGAGGGCAAGCTCACATACTCCCTGTTGATTTCTCATGTATGATTTCTGAATTTTTCAGTAATTAGGACAAATTTTTAACTATGAAGCAGACTAGCCTATGATCCCTTTACATTGTCAATCAACAGCAAGTGTCCCAGTTATTTTAGTTACAGTCTGTTATTCGATTTAATAATGTTCTAATTGATGAACTATTTAAGTGCTTTACTGTGTTTAAAACTTTTGAACCTTGAAGGTGTATGCCAAAGCGCTAGTTCATTTTTGGTTTTTACACATTGTACCTCATTTCCAATAAAGTTGCTTTTTAGTGCCAAATGACAATTTTCTAAATTTTGGAGTTGTGGTTATTTTACTTTGATCCCACCAGTGGGGGGTCATTGAATGCTATGTTCAACAGATAGCATCCTATTGTCTTTTATGCCAATTTCTTTTGATGATAAGGCTCATTTAGTAATTACAGACTTTTCAAGGCTGTAGTTATCTATAATCCCCTTCTTACTGGTTCATAGTTCTGTCAAACAATCTCAAGGCATATTTTCCTTGAAGGAACTCGATGTCCTGGATTCCATATTGGAAAATATTGATGCCTGTATAGTCATCCATTTCCTTCTTGAAGATATGGTTTGATAGGCTAAGAATAATTAAGAGAGGGGAATTTTATTCCACAGTCATGGAAAATTTGACATTTGTAGCTGAGACAGTCCATTGCATGTTTGAAATTCATTTTTATTGAGGCCTAGTGACCTCTTGTGTGTAGGTCATTGGGGTGGTATTCTAAGTAAAGGTTATCAAACAGAAAGGGATCCTTTAATGCTCTCTATGTCAGGTGTAGAGGAGAAGTTACAAAGAAAGTAGAGAATTTCTGTAGTTGCTGGACATAATTCAAATCCTGAAGCCCTTTTGTTCTTTTTCTGAGAAATCTTTTTACCCTCTCCAATTGTACCAGATGGAGTATGAGTAAGCTATAGAATAGAGAAAAGTATTCTATAGGTGATCAGACAAGAGACATATAACTGAGTATAGTTACTTGTTTGGCATAGCTTTTGATCGCATGGAGATCAAAACTGCATGCAGTTTCATATTCTTGGTGGATGCTTAGAGTTATATGAGTATGAAATGAAAGGTCATTTTCTAGAATAACTCCAAGATCTTTCAGTATTTTGCCAAGAGTACATAAAACTGAAGAAAGAAAACATATGTAATGCATTTGTTTGTGTCTTTCGGCTTTTCCCGGTTAGGGGTCGCCACAGCGGAACTCTGGTCCGCTAATGATTGGTAGTGGATTTTTACGTACCGGGTTACCAGCCCTGATGCATAACCTTCAACAAAGGCACGCCCCATTCACATATGCCTCCACACAGAAGACGCTCTATCTGAGAATCGAACGGGACAACATCTTGCTATGAGGCAACAACGCTACCACAGCACCACCACCGCAGAAAACATATGTAATGCAATGCATAATGTATTTAAATGAAAAATGTGTTAATATGGTATTAATGTGTTGTATGGCAATGTTTTAAACGATAATTTAATAAAGGTGTTTTAAAAACAGTGCACAAAGCTGGTACGGGATTTTGCCTAATCCTAGGGCTGCATTTTTGACATCAAAGGCAATGTCATTTATACTGCACCATTTGTGTGTAACATTTATTGCCATTTAAAGGAGGGAGTTGTCAGTAGGGTTAAGGACAATGTTCCCAAGTTTGCAGTTCTCATTATATTTTGTGAGCCAGACAAAGGAATGACCCTAAAAAAGACCTTGAAGTGACTCCACTGGTGAAAGGAGATGGTTAGAATTCCTGTTCTTAACTTTTGTTTATAACCATATAAACAACTGTAGACTTGGGTTATCATGACTTTATTTACCTTTAGATCCCTAAGTAGGATTCAGTTGTGGGGTACAGTGATGAACACATTATCTATACTGAAGCAAGCTCCAAAGCAGACCAACTTTAATCCAGACTGGTGGTCACTCCTTCAAAGCAGTTTATGAAACTAAGCATACACAGTCACACGTAACAAAAAACTGAGGGTAATGCTACTCTAAACCTCAAAATGCACGCACTCGAGGCACTCCTCAGTATGGAGAAAATCGATATATGTACAGTAACAGAAACCTGGCTTAAGGATCCAGAGAGCACCCCAGCACTACCAGGCTACAACACATACCATACATTTTGGCCACAGAACCCAAACCAAAATACAAAAGACGGGGGTGTATCCATATTCATCAAGGATACTCACACCTCCAGGTTAGTGGCACAGCACGATGCTTCAGAGATCATCCATGTGCAACTAACAATGGGCAAAACTGCAATTCAAATTGTAGCTTGCTACAGATCACCTACCATGTCCCTGGACCCCCATTCTGCGTTTCCGGAAACACTGGGAAACATAAAGGTCCTACCAAACACCCTAATACTGGGTGATTTCAATTACCCAAACATTAACTGGGAGAACTGCTCAAGTACTAACTCCCTTGCCCAACTTTTCCTAGAATTTATAAACTCAAACACCCTGGTTCAACTGGTCAACACTCCCACCAGAGGTGACAACATATTGGACCTGGTCATCACCAACATGGGCGACCGGAGTTCCACACCAGAAGTCAACCCCTCGCTGGTTAGATCTGACCATAAACAAATCACTTTGGATATCCATATTCCACCCACACCCCCTGACAAGAAAGCCACCATGAAAAACTTTTCAAAAGCAAACTTCACGTTACTTAAGACCGAGGTGGAAAGTTTCAAAGCCCCCATGCTGAAGGATAACACTGTCCAAGCTGCAAAATCCTTTACTAATGCATTCTACGGGCAGCTACAAGAATGCATGGATCGTGCCATCCGAAGCAAAACCAAGACTCACTCCTCCAAGAAGAAGAAACCAGTCTGGTGGACTCCTGCCATAAACAAACTATACAATAGAAGGAGGAAACTAGTACAGAAAAGAGTAAAATCCCAAGAAGGGAAGACATCCCTGATCAGTATCAGCAAGAAACTACGATCCCTCATAAAATCATCCAAGGCGAGCTTTAAAAGAAAAATTGCCAAGGACTCCAAAGATAACCACAAGGCATTCTTTAGCTATGTCAATAATCTAAGTGGCAATGCTCAGATCTGCTTGAAGTTAGTGCAGAATGGCACAAAATACACTGAACCGACCGATATCGCCAACATCCTGGCAGACAGGTTCAGTGCAAACTCCATCCCCCTCTCACCCCCAAAAGGGCCCATAACCATACCAGAAGAATGTAGAGTCCCTGAAATCACAGACACTCATGTTACAACAGCCCTCTCCAAAGCCAAAAACACAGCATCAATGAGACCGGACGGTGTCCCAGGCTGCATCCTACATGAGCTCAGAGATGAACTAACCCCTCACCTAAACACACTGTTCAAACTCAGACTCTCCACAGGCTACATACGCATAGAGTGGCGCACAGCAACGGTTATTCCGCTCCACAAAGGTGGAGCCACAACAGACCCTGGGAACTATCGCCCTGTAAGCCTGACTAGCTTGGTCTGCAAGGCTATGGAGCGCATCATCATGGAACTCATTAACAGAGACAATGGGAACCTCCAAACACTGGACCCTAACCAGTTTGGCTTTGTTAAGGGCAGGTCATGCCTCTTAAACCTGGTGGACTTCTTTGAGACAGTTACCAAGGCTATAGACAAGGGAAATGTGGTACACACAGCCTACCTAGACCTCTCTAAGGCCTTCGACACCATTCCCCATTCTGGTATTATAGACAAGCTCACCAGCCTGAACATAAACCCCTACATCACAAGATGGGTTGCCAACTGGCTCATGGACATAACCCACATGGTGAGAGTTGCGGGAGCTAGGTCTGTCTCTAAACCGGTTACAAGTTGTGTTCCCCAGGGCTCAGTCCTAGGACCCCTCCTGTTCGGCATATACTTCTCAGAGGTACAGGCAAGCACAGGAGGCCTATGGCTGACCAAGTTCACAGACAACTGCAAACTAGGGGCTATAATTGACCCTCCTGCTGACACAGACATCCCTCCAAAAGGGTCTCACTGAGATGGATACCTGCTATCAAAATCATGGCCTCAAGTTAAATGCCAAAAAGTGCATAGTCATCCTCTTTGGAAAAAACAAAGTACCCACAAACTACCACATAGGTGGTAGTCCCCTAAACACGGAAGACGTAATAAGGGATCTGGGAACCCAAGTAGATAGTAATCTCACCTTTGATAATCACATTGCCAAAGTGGTTAGAAAATCCTTCTACGTGGCCCACCTAATCACAAAAGGGTTCACATCCAGATCAAAAGAGGTCATTTTTGTGCCTCTCTACTCATCACTCATCAGACTCATCTTAGAATACAACGCCCCATTTGGGATGTACCTTACAAGACACCTGCAACAGCTGGAAAGACTACAGAAGTACCTCACCAAGAGGATCAATGGCCTCAAACAGATGCCCTATGCAGCTTGACTGAAGAAACTCCAGTTGTACTCGGTTACATACGACCTACTCAGAGGTGATCTCTGCCTGACATACAAGGCCATGTCCAACCCAGAATTGATGGACATGCTCCACCTAAAGAAAACCTTATCCCCTCAAGCCACATGCTCTAGAGATCTAAACCTCACCACAACAATAAATAGGACGTGCTGGAGGGATAGATTTCTGTCCCAGAGACTTTCCATGCTTTGGAACAAGATCCCAATCTACATTAGGCAGAGCTCCTCACTAACACACTTCAAAAGAAACCTTGACGAGTGGATAGGAAACAGAAAGTTTACCTCGGGGATCACTTCAGTGGCTCTGCTGGACAGAGGCATAGGGAGCTAACCTAAGGGGGCGGCGAAAGCCAACACATTCTGGCTAGGCTTATAAATGCCTTCGGGCAGATAGCCTAGTACCCACCTATGAACCAGTGACAAAAAAGTACTGTGTTAGGTTATGAATTTTGCTGTTTTGCATATCAGGTAAACCTGATCCCGGTGTGTCTTTTTCTCTAAAGTGGACAGTGTGGTGTCTCCAGTTTCATTAATAGACAGCAGCCCAACTTTTTCAGGCAGAAGTAGCAACTATCATCTTCTATTCCTGGTCTTTCTGATCAGAAGACAAATAGAAACAAGTGGATCTGTTTTCCATCTGTATTCTAGTAAGGGGCTTGTACCCTTTTTCAGCCACCATCTCTTTAGTTCTCATTTATTTGTCTATTTTTTATACCGAATTGCATGCTTTTCCACTAAAATTCACTTCTTTACTGTATGTTTTGGAATTGATTTTTTCTTGCTTTCTCAAGGTACGTAAAGCCTTTGTATGGGGTACTTTTCATAACAGGCATTTCTTTCTTGACCTTATTCCATCATGGGGACATTTATTTTATGTTTCAAAAGTGCACCCCTTTTCCTTGTGAAGCTGCTGACTGTGGAGCTAAACAAGTCCTTGTTTATGTTTGTCATTACTTCTGCTAAATAGATTACTGAATTGCAGACTTTCACTGCTAAGCTTCCTTACTTAGTGCTCCACAACAGTTATGTGGCACTGAGAACAAATCCTTACTTTATACCAAGAATAGCTACAAAGCCTAATGTCATTCTGTCAAACTACTTATCATTCCTCAAAACTCTATCATGGGAATACATTTTTTTTTTTTTTTTTTGCTATATGGATATTCATAGTTCAGATTCTATGTGGACAGTACCAAATCTTTCTGCAGAGGTAATAAACTGTTTATTTCCTTTGCAAAGGTCTAGAAATGGTGAGGGAGAGGCTTCAGTAGACAATGAGGGATGTAATCAGAATTAATGACAGACTCGTGGCAGTCAGACTCCAGTGTAATGATAAGGCAGTATTCATAATCTCAGCCTATGCCCTATAGCAGGAATGTGATAGTGTGAAAAAGAGTGCATTCAGACAGCAGTTGCAGGACCTACTAGATAAAGCAGGGCAACATGAACTGGTATTGTTAACGGATGACCTGAATGCACATTTTGGGACAGACAGAACAGGATACATGCTTCTCAAATTTTCACAGAATATCCAGATTTGTGCCTCATATTTTTGGTATATTCCTCATAAAATTTTTGGTTTTCTGGCAAATCACTGAGGATTGAAATCAGAAAATAATGGCAGACATTTGAGTTTCACAGTTCATACCTTTCAGAAAATTTATGCTAATACAAAGCCTGTTAGTCTGTTAGTTTTCTAAGTTCATAAGAACAATATTTAAAAATTATCCATATTTTTGGGCATTTGTTCCCCTGTTATTTTTGGCTTTGTCTAGATGGAAATAAGGTGCATAAGGAAAGCTGGTGGTGGAATGCAGAAGTCCAGGAAGTCATCAAAAGAAAGGAGTGCAGGAAGAAGTTGAGATAGAAGAGACTAAGCTAGGAGGGAATACTGGTTGGCTAAGTAAGAGGCTAAAAGAGGAATTGCGATAGCAAAGAACAAGGCATCAGAGGTAATCTACCACCTTCTGGAAACTGACTCAGTAGATGGCTCAAAGAAACTATATCAGATTGCAGGGCAAAGACAGAAAAATAAAGAAGATAGTCAGACACCCTTTAAAAAGGATGCCAGTAACAACCTATTCATCAATCCACAGGACATCAAAGGTAGATGGAAGAAGTACTTCCGTCAGCTTCTGAACAAAGAAAACCCTACAGAAGCTGTATTGCCCCAAACACAATGTACAGTGAAATAAGAAGAAGAGCCCACTAAAGAAGTAAGAACAGCACTAAGGAAAATGAAGCCAGGGAAAACAGCAGGCTGAGATGAGATCACAGCAGATATGATAAAAATGTTAGGTGACGTAGGAGAGAAATGGCTCCTGAGGGTACTCATATTGGTATGGAGAGAAAAGCATATCCCAGATTACTGTAGAATAAGCATACTAGACTTTCACAACTATGGATAGCGTATAAAGGTTCTGGAGACAGCGACTGACAAACAGATAAGCAGAGTAGTAGAAATTAAGATGGGAGATGAGCAGTTTGGCTTGAGATCAGGATGCAGCACAAATGACCTGATATTTGCAGTGAGACAGACAGTTGAGAAGAAGCTAGGGATGAGGAAAGAGTCCTATTGAGTATTTTTAGACTTAGGGAATGCATATAGCAAGGTCTCAAGAAAAATGCTTTGGGCAGTCCTGCAGGGATTTCAAGTCCCAGAAACGCTGGTAGCATTACTGCAGGCTACGTACAAGGTCCCAATGACTATAGAGTATGGACAGTGTTTGGTCTCACAGAGGGGTTTCCAGTGGGAGTGGGTGTGCATCAGGGTTCATCTCTGAGCCCATTGCTGTTCACGCTGGTAAGGGACTACATCAGCAAACAGGTTGGAGGTGGAGGAGACAGATTAACAAAACTGTTGTTTGCAGGCAATGTGGCATTACAGGCAGACTCTCAGCAAGAGCTTTAGCAAAAGATAGGGAAATGGAATGCAAAACTGAAGACACATGGAATAAAACTAATGGAAGCAAATGAGGTAAGTCAGAATAAGCTGAGAACTGAGAAGGAAGGGACAGTAGTGGAACAGATTAACATCGTCATGTATCTGGGAGGGATGGTTGAGAAAAAGGGAAGTTTAAATGAGGAGATCAAAGCTACAATCAGAGGGGCTGCAGCCAAGTGGCACATAACGTCAGGGGTAGTGCATGACAGACGAATGCCAATGAAGCTGAAAAGTAAGGCGTACAAAACAGTGGTGCAAATAGTTTTCCTGTGTGGTAAAGAAACTTAGGCAGTAAAGGCAGAATAGTAGAGGACACTGGAGGTGATAGAGATTGAAGTGGCTGAGATGGGCGGTAGGTTGCACACTGTGAGACATATGAAGAAATGAGATCATAAGAGCAGAAACCAAAGTAGCACCAATTGCAGAAAAGCTCAAAGACAACAGATTATGATGATTCAGACACATGCTCAGAAAAGCAAGACAGTCTGGTGAAGAAGATTTGGGACAGACAGGAAGAAAGTAGAAGGATGAGGGTGTCCAGCAAAGAGATGGATGTATTGTATGAGAGAGGACCTGTGACAGTCATGAATGAGTGATGAAGAAGGTAGAAGAATGGCATACAATAGAGAGAGAGAGAGATAGTGACAGTTGGCAACACCCCAACCCCAAAATGGCAAAAGGGGGGGGGGTGGATGATGATGATGTATTTCCAAGTCCAGACATTTACTTGGGGCCACGGTTGTCTGTGGAATGTTTCCAGTGATAAGATCCCAGGAAAATGATCGAGAGATTCTGCCCTGTCGGTTGCAGAAGATGGGCCTGCTGTTTTTTGATACAAAAGTTATGCAATTACCATTGTGATAGATCTGTAAGAAGAAGGTTACATCCTGCCAAGGTTATAACAGCTAGCCAGCTTCCAAAGGTTCAAAGCACCTTCCATGCACACAAACCATCAGGCATTTCAAGTTGAGCTGACTAAAAAGACATGTTTGTGAGCCAAGCCCTTCAGAGTTTTCCTGCCACTGAAAAGTATGCTCCTCTGCAGTCATTTGAGGATCAAAGGTTGGCTTGTGCTGTTCCTTTGCTTGGCATATAAGCTCTCTTTGGGGAAAAAACTTCCACTTTATAGAATTCTTATTTTATTGTACTTTATTTTAAGCAAGGACTGCATGTTTTAATGGACTGCCATAAGACTTAACTGTACTTTTAGATAGGAATGCTTTTTTTCCTATCAGTTTAAAAAATTGTTTAAAGTAATTGAAAACCATTTTCTGTGAAGAAACTGTGTTTATTTTACTTTTGGGAGCTGGCAAAGTGTTGAAAGGTGCTTTTACTGTGTTTTTATGGAAGGAAAGTGACTTTTAAAGACTTTAAATTTTGCTGGCTGTTGCTGCTTGTTTTATGTGAGAAAGAGGCACCATTTCTGGTTTGACCATGGAACAAACTGCCGGGCCCACGGTCGATCCTTTTTACAGCCACAAAATGAAAAACTTAAGCAAACAACTGTTGCCACCACAGCAGGCTAGCAATTTGCCTGAACCACAGATGAGTGACTCTGATGTGGCCATAGCTTGTTTCTCAGATCACTCATCTTTTACACCAAATCCCTCTGGAGTAGCACCAACAGCCACTGTGGACCAGGGCTTTGTCACATCCTCTGCAGTTGTTGTTGTCTCCTCAGTGGGCAAGGGAGAGCCACTCTTGTCAGTCATGGGAGAGGGAACACGGAAGGCTTCCCTGTTTGGTCACAATGTTGTTCCCCCTCGCTGGGGAAGCTGCTGCTGTCATTAATAACACGGTTGGCCCTTTTTTCCTGTAAAAAGAATGAGAAAACTAAACATGTATTTCCTCCTCCTCAAATTTTCTTAGACATGAATAGTTTACTGGGTCTGGTTCAGGATTTAATTTAGACTATTGATCCTTCTTATAAGGTGGTCTCAGGTAAAAGAGAGGGGTAACTCTTTTTCTGAAGAGATTCAAAATTCTGAATCTGGACAGGAAGATGAAGGGACACGATACAAGAAGTTTTTCTCAGTTTTCTGATTCAGACTCAGAGGAGAGCTCAGTTTTTGATTCTCCATGTGGGGTTTCTCTTTCTCTGAGACTATTTCCAGAATGTGCCAGTGTTTGCAGTGAGAGAATAGTGCAGTTTCTCAGACAATCAGAAAATGCTATGAGCTACTACAGAAGGAATTTCCAGAACTTTCACCTATTACCCTAGTTCTGTCAGCTCTGGAGGATGTGTGTGTGTCACTGCCTGCAATTTTCCTGATAATCAGTCTGATGCCTCTAGAAAGCTAGATAGAATGTATGAAGTTCCAAAGTCTTTTAAGTTTTATACACTCTTCCCAAACCTGACCCAGCAGCTATAGTTTTAGTTACTCTTACTGCTGCTTAACATTTGGTTAATTCCAGCCCTCTTTCTGACAAAGATGGGAATATTATTGATAAGCATGGGGAAAAATGTATGCTTCTGCAACTTTGATTTTTCAAAATTTTGGATAGTTAGGCTCACTGAAAGTATTATGAATGTTTTGTGTACAGTTAGTTCTTGTGAGGAAAAAAATCTGCTTTAAATAATTTATTTTTTCAATATACAAGTCATAGCTCATTGTATACAGTGTGTGAATGAATCTACTTTCAGGGCTATGGCCACTTGTACTGTTTTGAGGTTTGCCTGGCTACATTCTCAGAACCTTCCAGGTGATGTGAAAAAAAGAGATTTTAAATTCTCCTTTGGATAGAGATTTAGTTTTTGGTTCATCTGTCACAGAGGTTATCAAAAATGTGACGAAAGAGGGAGGTTGATACAGGGAATCTCTTTTTTCCAAATTTTATAAGGGAATATCTAACCCCTCATCCAGTTTTGGCAAAAACAAAATAAACAGTGTCAACAAAATGCTGGTAAGCAGATATTTAAGAAGAAATGCCAAGGGGGTTCCAAAAAGAATCCAGAACCCTCAAAAACCAAGGAAAGTCCAAAATGTCAAAATGACTGTTTAACAGACCTTGTCCCCTACCACACATACACACACACCACCGTGACGGTCCTTTTTCCCTTACAGAAAGTCTGAGCCTCCATTTTTATTCCTTTTGGATACAGTTTCAGACAAATGAGTTCTGAAGATAATTCTTAGGGTTACAGATGGCAGTGGGAGGAAATTCCTCATCCTCAAGACCAGACCAGACGCTTATTTCCCCATGTAATTCAACACATGCTATCCTAGAAAATGACAGAACCAGTTCCTCTTTCCCAGGCACAAAACAAAGAAAATGTTTGGAGACCAGTTGTAGATCTTTCTTTCCTAAATCTGTTTGTGACTGTATCTAAATTCAAAATGATGTCACTTTACAACCTGTTACATAAGTGTTCTTCGTCATTCAAATTTCCTGGTAACATCAGATTTAAAAGATACTTATCATTACATCCCTATTCATCCAGACTTCAGGTGTTTCTTTTTTTAAACACATTTATTAAATTATCATTCAAGAGAACCTAATGTTTCAACAGCAAGACACATTATTACATCTACCACTAGAATCACTTAATCACACAGCTTTGATTTTGAGATTTTGATTACCAGTATAGAACTGCACACAGCAACCTGAAAATGAAGATTTAAAAAACAGTATCAGGAAATATCACTTTACAGAGAGGATGGTAGAACCCTAGAAAATATTGCTGGGAAGTAAACTAAGGACCTCTTACCTTTAGGGTTATAAATGCATCTGATACACATGAAAAAGATTAAGGAAGAGAAGGTGCACTGTATCAGACTAGCTGTAAGATTCATACATTCATGAGAGATCCAAGTTTTTTCCTTTCATTTAGTATCTTTTGTTCGTTTGCATATATATAGCAGATGTTTCAAGATAACTACAATGTAAGAGAGCTATTGAGCAGAAGTACACCATAGAATGTTGAAAATGGTATAATTTTAAAGTTCAGGTACCTAAAACTGTTTTTAGACTTGTGTCCTGCACATTTCTGTTGCAAGGAATCATAATGTTTAATAAAAGGATATATGACAGAATGGAAAGTTTTTTTTA